>NC_057799.1:64913338-65177672 GCF_018294505.1 Triticum aestivum
GTATTAAGTTCATAAGAACAGAGTAACGCTTTAAGCAAGATGACATGATGTAGAGGAATAAACTCATGCAATATGATATAAACCCCATCTTGTTATCCTCGATGGCAACAATACAATACGTGCCTTGCTGCCCCTACTATCACTGGGAAAGGACACCGCAAGATTGAACCCAAAGCTAAGCACTTCTCCCATTGCAAGAAAGATCAATCTAGTAGGACAAACCAAACTGATAATTTGAAGAGACTTGCAAAGATAACCAATCATACATAAAAGAATTCAGAGAAGATTCAAATATTGTTCATAGATAAACTTGATCATAAACCCACAATTCATCGGTCTCAACAAACACACCGCAAAAGAAGATTACATCGAATAGATCTCCACGAGAGAGGGGGAGAACATTGTATTGAGATCCAAAAAGAGAGAAGAAACCATCTAGCTAATAACTATGGACCCAAAGGTCTGAGGTAAACTACTCACACATCATCGGAGAGGCTATGGTGTTGATGTAGAAGCCCTCCATGATCGATGCCCCCTCCGGCGGAGCTCCGAAAAAGGCCCCAAGATGGGATCTCTCGGGTACAGAAGGTTGCGGTGGTGGAATCATGTTTTTGGCTCCGTATCTGGTAGTTTGGGGGTACGTAGGTATATATAGGAGGAAGGAGTACGTTGTTGGAGCAACAGGGGGCCCACGAGGGTGGAGGGCGCGCCCAGGGGGGTAGGCGCGCCCCCCTACCTCGTGGCCTCCTGGTTGATGTCTTGACGTAGGGTCCAAGTCATCTGGATCACGTTCGTTCCAAAAATCACGTTCCCGAAGGTTTCATTCCGTTTGGACTCCGTTTGATATTCTTTTTCTGCGAAACTCTGAAATAGGCAAAAAACAACAATTCTGGGCTGGGCCTCCGGTTAATAGGTTAGTCCCAAAATAATATAAAAGTGTATAATAAAGCCCAATAATGTCCAAAACAGAATATAATATAGCATGGAACAATAAAAAATTATAGATACGTTGGAGACGTATCAACTATCCCCAAGCTTAATTCCTGCTCGTCCTCGAGTAGGTAAATGATAAAAACAGAATTTTTGATGTGGAATGCTACTCGGCATAATTTCAATGTAATTCTTCTTAATTGTGGTATGAATATTCAGATCCGAAAGATTCAAGACAAAAGTTCAATATTGACATAAAAATAATAATACTTCAAGCATACTAACTAAGCAATTATGTCTTCTCAAAATAACATGGCCAAAGAAAGTTATCCCTACAAAATCATATAGTCTGGCTATGCTCTATCTTCACCACACAAAGTATTTAAATCATGCACAACCCCGATGACAAGCCAAGCAATTGTTTCATACTTTTGACGTTCTCAAACTTTTTCAATCTTCACGCAATACATGAGCGTGAGCCATGGACATAGCACTATATGTGTAATAGAATGGTGGTTGTGGAGAAGACAAAAAAGGAGAAGATAGTCTCACATCAACTAGGCGTATCAACGGGCTATGGAGATGCCCATTAATAGATATCAATGTGAGTGAGTAGGGATTGCCATGCAACGGATGCACTAGAGCTATAAGTATATGAAAGCTCAACAAAAGAAACTAAGTGGGTGTGCATCCAACTCGCTTGCTCACGAAGACCTAGGGCATTTTGAGGAAGCCCATCATTGGAATATACAAGCCAAGTTCTATAATGAAAAATTCCCACTAGTATATGAAAGTGATATCATAGGAGACTCTCTATCATGAAGATCATGGTGCTACTTTGAAGCACAAGTGTGGTAAAAGGATAGTAGCATTGTCCCTTATCTCTTTTTCTCTCTTTTTTTATTTGGCCCTTTCCCTTTTTTTATGGCCACTTTTTTTCTCTTTTTTTTATTTCGTCCGGAGTATCATCCCGACTTGTGGGGGAATCATTGTCTCCATCATCCTTTCCTCACTTGGGACAATGCTCTAAAAATGATGATCATCACACTTTTATTTACTTACAACTCAACAATTACAACTCAATACTTAGAACAAAATATGACTCTATGTGAATGCCTCTGGCGGTGTACCGGGATATGCAATGAATCAAGAGCGACATGTATGAAAGAATTATGAACGGTGGCTTTGCCACAAATACAATGTCAACTACATGATCATGCGAAGCAATATGACAATGATGGAGCGTGTCATAATAAACGAAACGGTGGTAAGTTGCATGGCAATATATCTCGGAATGGCTATGGAAATGCCATGATAGGTAGGTATGGTGGCTGTTTTGAGGAAGGTATATGGTGGGTGTATGATACCGGCGAAAAGTGCGCGGTATTAGAGAGGCTAGCAATGGTGGAAGGAAGAAAAGTTCATATAATCCATGGACTCAACATTAGTCATAAATAACTCATATAATTATTGCAAAAATCTACAAGTTATCAAAGCAAAGTATTACGCGCATGCTCCTAGGGGGATAGATTGGTAGGAAAAGACCATCGCTCGTCCCCGACCGCCACTCATAAGGAAGGCAATCAATAAATAAATGATGCTCCGACTTCATCACATAACGGTTCACCATACGTGCATGCTACGGGAATCACAAACTTTAACACAAGTATTTCTCAAATTCAAAACTACTCAACTAGCATGACTCTAATATCACCATCTTCATATCTCAAAACAATTATCAAGCATCAAACTTCTCATAATATTCAACACACTCATAAGATTTTTTCTACTAATCTTGAATGCCTATCATAGTTTAAGCAAACTACCATGCTGTTTTGTAGGACTCTCAAAATAATCTAAGTGAAGCATGAGATAACAATAGTTTCTATAAAACAAAAGTTACCACTGTGCTCTAAAAGATATAAGTGAAGCACTAGAGCAAAAACTATATAACTCAAAAGATATAAGTGAAGAACATAGAGTATTCTAAAAATTTCCGAATCATGTGTGTCTCTCTCAAAAGGTGTGTACAGCAAGGATTATATGTAGTCTCACAGTTTGATGTACGCTAACACTTCCTGTGTTCGTTGTTGGACTAGCACCTAGGCGCAAGAGGAAACAAACATCAGGGATAATGCTCGATAGGTTAAATAAATCTAGAGGAGGAAGAATGGAGATCCATTTTGAGGCAGGTTTAAAAAGGCCACGTGATGCTACAGAGTCAGCCAAGTTAGTATCAGAGGCATCGGTTGCCGTTAGGTGTCATGTATGTATCCTCCCAACATGGATTCAGTACAGGAATGACAAAGATGAAACCCAGTTCAACACCTTCCTCGACCATTTATCTGTAGGTATGGTTATGTATGGAAACTAGTAATATCGTCTTGCTCTATCCTATACTTTCTAGGTTGCTGATAATGAGACTCCCATAATTTTCAACAGATGAGGCTCAAGTTGGATAGCCAAGATGATGCAACCAGACAAGCTTGCACCCATGTTTTCAAGTCTTCTTTGCGACAGTATCGGTATAACTTGAGGAAAACTCACTTTGAAGGCAAGGCTAACAGTGAACTTGCCCAAACATCTCCAGTGGAAAATATATCGGATGAAGACTGGAGAGGCCTCGTTAAACACTGGTCTAATCCGAAGTATCAGGTACATTATATATATGTGATCAGATCACATGTTGAAGTCCTATTTACGCATGTGCCACACAAATCTATCTTCTTGTAGGTGAACTGTTCAAAGAACAAGGCCAACCATACGAAAGTGAAATTCCAACAGACGACAGGATCTCGTAGCTATATTGCACACTGCGAGGCTCTTGTAATTAGCTGCTGTTTCACTCCTTTCGCTGTACCATATTATCAGATCTATATTGACTTGTTCCAAATGCAGAGGAAAGCCCGCAAGGACCAAAAAGTACCTAAACCAAATGCTGTGGAAATCTTCAAGGAATGTCACACCAGCAAGACGAAGGGCATGACTACACCAGTCAAAGCCGTTGTTGTAAGTCCTTAATCCTCATGCCTTTTAACTACTACTTACTCTGACTCGTGCCTTGAACTACATGGTTTGCAGCCAATGTCTATTACTCTTTTCAATTTTATACACAATTGTCTTAGCATATCATTGCACCTTACAAGGTTTAAAACAGAGGAGTGATGTTCCTTTGATCTTGACCTGTAATCTAGTTCTGTGCTGGACTTGCCCACACAACGTTACAATTGCCTGGTTGTCTATTCTCAGTTGTTTTGTGATATGAATGATGTCATACTATGCTTACCATATTATAAACTTTATCTCTTTATCCTTAACTGTCAATACAATGTGAAGAAATAGACAATACATTAGCCATGGTACATGGTCATATGTTTGGAACCTGGTTTTATTATGTACTTTGCAATAAAATACAACTAATATTTTACATGGGTTCACCAGAATAAGTTCTGTATATAGACCAAAGCTATTTTGTTTGGTTTTGCTGCCTCCTTAATATCTTCTGTTCTTGTACTACTAATGTAAAAACTCAACTTTTCAGCAAGCTATGGAAAAAATGGTGGAACCGCCACCTTCTAAAGGTGGCGAGGCAACTATAACCACAATGTCAGCTCTTGCTGCAGTGGGTCAGTACCTGTCCACTAACAGTGCCAAAAGCACGTTCCTGCGTAATACTGGGTTGGTTGTTAAGGCAATCTCATCCAAACTGCCCGATGATCAAGATATGCAAGCTCAAAACAATGTTATATCTGCGCTCCAGACGCAAGTCCGTTCCCTAACAGAGACCCTTTGTGAAACAAGGACAGACATTGTTCGATGTCGTCAAGATATGCATGGTTTTGAAACCAGACTATCAGACATTTGCTATGTTGTTCAGGAGCCTAGGAGAAATAAAGGCGAAGGTTATGGTGCTCCATCGGACAATACAGCATGAAAACGTAACAGTCAGGTCAAAATGAACTGAGCTTCTGAACTTCTGGTGGTGCATTTATCTGCTAGACCGTTAACTTTTATGCCAACCTTCCTTTTGTTTTATAGTTGTAATTTGTTTTGTTGCGATACAAAATTTGTTCTTAACGTGCAGCCACCGGCTGAAGAAAACAACAAGCCATTTTTGTATAGTGTAGGGTGTTCCCTATATTTGCACTGGTGGCGATCTTTGATGCCCAGTGGATGTAATCTGTGCAATCACCTTAATAGCCTAGCGTTAGTTTCGGGCTTATTTATTTCCTAGTCTTCTTTTTCCCTGGTTTGCTAGTGGCCGCAACAACCATGGGCCATATACGGGCCGTGGTAACCATGGGCCTCCTACGGGCCTCCTATGGACTGTCTTTAAATGGGCCTCCAACGCGGCCGTAGAATCGGTGGGCCTCGGGCCGTCAGATAAATGGGTCTACATGGGCCGTAAACGGGCGTAATTGGTATCGGCCCAGCACGGTAATAGGCCGTTAACAGGCCGGAGGACAACAAAGGCTTAATTCCGTCACAGGCATAACGGCTCGTTAATGGGCCAGAATATAGGACGGGCTGGAAAGGGCGCAACGGGTTAACAAGCCAGAAACGGGCCGACTCTTGCCATAGGCCGAATTTGGCCCATTAGGGGAACATGCCAGTAACGGGACGGAAGTAATCAAGGGCCGGAAAGGAGCCCAAGAACGTATGAGCCGTCAGTAGGCCGAAAGCTAACACGGGCTGGAAATGGCCCATGTGAATCATGGGCCGTTAACGGGTACAAAGAAATTTACTGTTCATTCTGGGCTAGAGTCACCGTGGGCCTTTAAAGGGCCTAAAGATACGAAGGCCTCATATGGGCCGAAAGACATCGTGGGCCATACATGGGCCGGAAGTGAAACGAGCTGGTGTTATATTCGACGGCCCACATGACGTTGTTGGGCCGATTTCAGGTAGGCCCTAACGGGCCGTGAGTTACCGGGCCGTAAAATGGGCTATTTGCGAAGAGACCGTTAACATGCTTTTCATGGGCCAGCCCGCTAACTTTTGACCAAGTCAATCGGGCCGGCCTTTGTAAGCTTAATGGGCCGGTGATGGGCTGTCGCACGTGTCGACATATCATAGGCGCCTATCTGACCCAGTGACGAGCTGCCACGTGTTTCCTCTGGCCAATCCGAATTTTACATGTGGAAATTTCCCATTGGTCCGGGATGTTAACGGGTTATCGGATCCAAAACCGGACCCGATAGCTTAACAACGACCCGTTATGGTGGATGCCACGTGTCGGTCACCCTTGACGAAAGCACTTCTGTGACGCGCGATTTATCGTCATGGAAGTGGACACTTCCGTGATGATAATTTTGGTAATGTCATGGAACACTTCTACGACAGCATAGGTATGACTATCTTGATTCTGTCATAAAATCGTCATGGATGTACATGCATGACAGAAAACGTGACCTACTGTGACAAACACGTATCATCACGGAAGTGTTTTCTTTTTGTAGTGCACCAGCCAGGTCACCCATTGGCGAGAAGATCCATCAACCGAGAGCGCCAGCCAGTCCATCGGCGATGACTACCATGACGGTTTTAGTGCACGGCTTGTCAAGTCGCTAATGGTACAATGTCCTTCAATAGGAGCCTTGCCTTTGCAATAAGCTCTATAGTACATTGGTGAATGTTACATAAGGAGCTCAAATAGCTACACGTGAAATCATTCGATGATTCTATTGGGGGTATACTCTTTCCGTGAACCAAGTCGTTGCCTGATGACCCACAAGTATAGGGGATCAACTGTAGCTCTTTTCGATAAGTAAGAGTGTCGAACCCAACGAGGAGCAGAAGGAAATGACAAGTGGTTTTCAGCAAGGTAATGTCTGCAAATGCTGAAATTGTAGGTAACAGAGTAGTTTGATAGCAAGATAATTTGTAACGAGCAAGTAACGATAATAATAGCAAAAGTGCAACAAGGTAGCCCATTCCTTTTGAGGTAAAGGACATGCCAAAACGGTCTCTTATAATAGGCAAATCGTGAAGGAAATATGCCCTAGAGACAATAATAAAGTTGTTATTGAAGGAAATATGCCCTAGAGGCAATAATAAAGTTGTTATTAATATTTCCTTATATCATGATAAATGTTTATTATTCATGCTAGAATTGTGTTAACCGGAAACTTAGTACATGTGTGAATACATAGACAAAACAGAGTGTCCCTAGTATGCCTCTACTTAACTAGCTCGTTAATCAAAGATGGTTAAGTTTCCTAACCATAGACATGAGTTGTCATTTGATGAACGTGATCACATCATTAGAGAATGATGTGATGGACAAGACCCATCCATTAGCTTAGCATAATGATCGTTTAGTTTTGTTGCTATTGCTTTCTTCATGACTTATACATATTCATCTGACTATGAGATTATGCAACTCCCGAATACCGGAGGAACACCTTGTGTGCTATCAAACGTCACAACGTAACTGGGTGATTGTAAAGATGCTCTATAGGTGTCTCCGAAGATAATTGTTGGGTTGGCATAGATCAAGATTAGGATTTGTCACTCCGTGTATCGGAGAGGTATCTCTGGGCCCTCTCGGTAATGCACATCACTATAAGCCTTGCAAGCAATGTGACTAATGAGTTAGTTGCGGGATGATGCATTACGGAACGAGTAAAGAGACTTGCCAGTAACGAGATTGAACTAGGTATGATGATACTGACGATCGAATCTCGGGCAAGTAACATACCGATGACAAAGGTAACAAAGTATGTTGTTATGCGGTTTGACCGATAAAGATCTTCGTAGAATATGTAGGAGCCAATATGAGCATCCAGGTTCCGCTATTGGTTATTGACCGGAGATGTGTCTCGGTCATGTCTACACAGTTCTCGAACCCGTAGGGTCCTCACGCTTAACGTTCGATGCCGATTTGTATTAAGAGTTATGTGTTTTGGTGACTGTCGTGGAATTGTCACGGCAGATGTCCTTGAGCTAGGACTTAGTCGTGGAGCCATCGCAACTAGGAAGCTTGAAGGGGTTATGCGGGACAAGAAACACGAGGGTTTATACTGGTTCGGCCCCTTACGGTGAAGGTAAAAGCCTACGTCCAGTTCGAGGTGTTATTGATTAGGGTTACAATCGCCAGGGAGCTAAACAGCTATGCCCGGCTCTCGATGAGATTGTTGTCGCCCTTGAACCGCTGCCGGGTCCTCCCTTTATATAGGGAGGCTGACGCCCAGCAGCCCTTAGAGTCCCGGCTGGCTCATAAGAGCGTCCGGCTCGGACTCTAATCAATACTTGCCTTACACTACAAGTCTACTATAACAATGATGATAACTATGGGCAATAAGCCATCGCCGGGTCTCAGCCCATCTCTGGACCATTATCTTGAAACTTAGCTCCGGGCTTCTGGCAATGACCCTTAGTGTAACCCGGCCCTCCTGGCGGGTGACTCCAAGGTCTATATCCTCAACATTAGGCCCCAGATTGACTTGAGCCGGCTCGTGTCAATCTTCAACTCTGCCGACAGAAAAAAATCTCCGGCTTACTGTTCGTGTGAAGGCCATAACCCGGTGTGACGTCATTCTCCGGACTCCGGATAATCCGCCGTGACGTCATCCTCCATTAAGTCCGTTTTTTACTCCGCCAGATCTGCAACGGATCTCTGCTGTTACTGTCTTTCCGAAAATCGAGGCGCCGTGAGGGGGAGATAACCACGCCGTGGTCTCCTTGAATATCGCGCCCACTTATGACTTACCTTATAAATAGGCCGGCCCAGCACTTTCTCCTCACGCTCTCCCTCTTCCTCCTCGCGCCGTTGCTCCTTTGCTCGAGCTCCGCCACTGCCGCCGCCATCGCGCCCCTGGTCTTCATCAACCCGGCCGCTGCGCCACCCTGACTCGGACCAGACTCACGGCGGAGACCTCCGCTCCTTCCAACTCCGGTGAGTCTCCTCTGCCTTGCTAGAACAGATCTGCGGTAGGGTTCTTTCAGTTCTTCGTGTTCATCACCATTGCCCACAGACTCGGTAGTTCTTGTTGCCACTGTAGTTAGTTGATCTTTAAACTCGCGTAGAACCACTGCGTAGAGGTTTGAGACCCATTTCATCTATAAGAAACCCTCTTTTTATTGCATAAGAACTGTGTTCAACCTCAAGAACTTCTTCTGCCTCTGTTTTTTAGGTCTAGAAAATTTTCACCTCGCCCGACCATTTTGATCCGAAAAAGTTACTGCAATATGTGAAATCCGTTTTACCATACTTAGTAAAAACTGCAACCCTTGAATCTTGGCGACTTATGCTTCCGACTTAAAGAGAACACGCGTCGTAGAACTTTCCGGTTTAAAGAGAACCATGCTCCGTAGAATCCTCCGACTTAACTGCAGTAAGCCGTAGATGACCAACTTATCCTGAAAACTCCGACGGCTTAGATAACTCATCGTATCAATATATATCATTAGTTCCCTTCATAAGTCGTCACTGTAGTTTGAATGATAATCCCCGGCTTATAATTAACCCGGACACTTTTCTCTTCCTCATAGACCACCAACAGTCACCATGCCTCCCAAGACTCCCATCACTTGCAACTGGATGAAATCCAACGTCACTGATGAGACCCTGGCCAACTTTGTTAAGTCCGGATATCTGCCCAAGAAGGAAGTGATGTCCTGCCGTGCCCCTGATCCGTCAGAAGAAAGACCACAGCCAAGGGACGGGGAGGTAGTGATCTTTGCAGACCATATGAGCCGGGGCTTCGCACCTCCCGGCTCAAAATTCTTCCGGGACGTGCTCAACTTCTTTGACCTTCGGCCTCAGGATATAGGACCCAATTCCATATCCAACATCTGCAACTTCCAAGTTTTTTGTGAAGTATATCTCGGAGAAGAGCCGAGTCTGCTGCTCTTCAGAGAGCTGTTTTATTTGAACCGCCAAAATGAGTGCGCAAACGGTCCAAGTCTAGAGCTAGGCGGCATCTCCATCCAACGGCGCAGGGACTGTCTATTTCCTTACGCAGAACCGCCAAGTCACCCCAAGGACTGGAACATGACTTGGTTCTACTGCCAAGACACGTCCCCGGCTGATGAAAGCCCGCTGCCCGGCTTTCGCCCAACGCGCCTGGAGCCAACTCATCCATTATCCGACAAACTGACTGCCGCAGAACGCCAGCCTCTGCTTCCAACGATCAACAAGATCAAGGCCCTGCTAGGCAACGGTCTGAACGGAATAGACCTGGTCCGGGTCTGGATCTCATGGCGGGTGATCCCATCGAGCCGCCGCCCCGGCTTAATGTGTGAGTACACCGGGCGAAAGGATGACCCGCAGAGACACAGTCGCAATGATCTTCCAGAAGACGTTGCTGAAGAAGAGACCAAGGCTCTGTTAAACGAGAGCCTGGCAGACTGTGGAAGGACCGGGCTAGCCCCGTTCTGCAAGACCAATCCAGCCCCAGCGGTAAGCCGCTGACTTTAACCTTTCAACTTCTTTGGTATGTCACCTTGCTCTGAACCATTTTAGGAATTCATTACTGTATTTCTCAGGCTGATGATAAATTCTGGCGGGTCAAGTATGACCATGAGGCGGCCAAGAAGGCCAGGAAGGCGAAAAAGGCCGCCAAGAAAGCCGCCCCTCGCAAGAAGGGCAGCAGACCCACTGCTTCGGAGCTAATGCAGTTAAGCGATAGCTCCGAGTCAGAGGTAACCCTTAAACCTTTTAAATTCTTGCTGTATATGTTGTCTGATGCTGTCCGCCTTATCAACACTTGCTTATTGACAGGATGACACCGGCGCCAGTAACCCGGTGGTTGAAGAGGTAACATCACTTTCCTCCGGCTCGGAGCCCTTACCACAGCTGAAAGTCCGAAGGGTAACCCGGAAAGTAAGCTTTTCCCATCCATTAGCTCATCAAGACCCTCAATTTCTTTTGAAGCAGCAGGTTCACGAGAGCCGGCGTCACACCCGGGCCCGCAAGGACACCGACCTCTCCACCGGGTTACCCGACGCAACGAGGAAGCGCCGTACTGAGGTTTTTTCTCACCTGTACCCTTTTCATCCGTTGGCGGGTGTCATCCGTCAGCCACTCAACTCTTCTGACTCCAATTACCAGGAGACCTCCCCCTCTTCGGGTGACTCCATGCAGTCAAGTCTGCCGGCCTTCAAGACTGCACCCGGGTAATAACAATCTCCTTACATTATCTGTCTGTACTTACTTTTTGTATACCTAACACTTCTGTCTTTTCAGTGCCCAGGCAAAGCTCACCAAAAGAGCAAAAAAGACCAGGTCAGCCGGAGTGCCAGACGTGCCTGAGCCGGAGACGACGGCTCAAGAGCCGCCAGCCGCCTCCGCCCCCGAAGCCACCATTCCCATGGACACGGTGCCTGAAGCCCCTGCCCCGACCACCAAGAGAACAACCGAAGCGTCAGCTAACCCGGAGGCCTCCGGCTCAGCCCCACCAGCTAACGACCCGGACATGGTAATTACCCGGACGGAGTATGTTGAGCCGGGGAGGCCGACCGCACTGGCCAAATGCTCCGTGAAGGGGGAGTTGCTGCAACCCCATCGGGTGAATCTGGATCTCTCCAGCTACACCGATTTAAGCATTGGAGAGCTTGTCTCAGGCTACATCAGCCAAGTTCACAAGAGCCGGGACGCCGAGATCGCCATGGTCAACCAGGTCCAACAAAAATCTGAGGTAACCTTCTGCTGGTTTCTTACTTTCTGCATAGTGATCCTTGTCATTCTAGCCCCCAAGTCTAGGACTTATACTTGAATATGTTGTAGACTTAGATTCCGGCTTACTGAACTGAGCCGGCCGTACATAGATAGATACGTTCAATATGCATTAGCCCCCAAGTGCCAAGTGTCTTTGCTTGGAAAGCGCTTGGGACTTTATAGAATGACTGTTAATAACCCGGAAATATATGCAGGCTGTTGGCAAGAAATTAGAGTCGGACCTTGCGGATCTCAAGAGCCGGTTAAAAACTCAAGAGATGGAGACCCGGAAGGCGAATGCCAAGTTTGTCTCCAGCATCGCCGCTCAGGAGAAATTGAAGACTGAATTCGACGCTGAGCGGAAGGCCTGGGCTGAAGAGAAAGCCGCACTGGTAACCCGGGCGGAACAGGCGGAGAAGGCACTCTCTGAAAAAACCGCCGAACTCTCCAGCCTAAAGCGCCAAGTGTCCCAAATGGTAGCTGCCATCTTCGGTAAGTCGCCTCACCGGCTTTCATTCATGTTAGAATGTTTACATCTCCTGATTCATCCTTGTCACCGGGTCATCTGATGTTGTTAAATAGGTTCCAGAAGCGCCAACTTGAACCAGAGCGTGGTCACCAAGCTAAAGGCCGTGTACACCCTGGTGGAACAACTCTACACCGGGTCACAGCGCGCTTTAGCTGTGGTGGCCCTATCCAACGAGGTGCCAACCCATCTGGCCGAAGTCCTGCGCCGGCTCGCTGTTCTGCCACAGCGGATCCAGGAGCTACGCCGAGCCTCCGCAAGATCCGGAGCAATTGCCGCGCTGAGCCGGGCCAAAGCATTCCTGCCGGAGCTAGACCCGGCAGACATCGCACTGGGTTACCCGAGCTTGAAGGAAGACGGCTCCACCTTCGACCAGAAGGACTTCGCGGCATGTGTTAAGGCTGTACGCCCGGTGGCCACCATTATCGGGAATGACACCGACTTAACCAAGTATCAGCCGGGGTACAACGCGGAGAATCAGAGGATTCCAACCCCTAGCTATGAAGCTCTTAGTCTGATTCCTCCGGCTCGTCAGCACACCTTCGCCCCCGAGATTGACCCGGCCGGGTTAATTGACGAAGAAGCCCAGTTCGAAGCTCTCAGCGGCATCGACTGGAAGTCGTCAACCTTCGAGGTCTTGGGATCAACCGGAGCAGAAGACGAGCCGGGGACTTCAACCCAGCAGGCATCGTAAAGCGGCTGGCGGTTCACCGAACAACGCTCCAACCTTGAGACTTGAGGAATTTTGTAATAGACTAGGTGCAACATTTTATCTCTGCCGTGCCATCGTGCACGTAATGAATGCTGGAAACTCTTGAAATTATCCTTTGTGTTCCTCCGGGTCGCAATTATCCCTTTGTCCTTCTCAACCTTAAAAAGTGCCTTTAAGTATCTGCATAGAAAGGCAAATCACAAGTCGCAAGGCGGCTTACCGCCCTGAGAATCAGGTGTTTGAGATGGATAACCCGGAATACAAACCAAAAAGACTGGTCCTTAACTATATTCTGAACACAGTCGTGATAACACACTCAACAGCCTGTAAGCATACTTCCGGGTTAAATAACCCGGGTAGCACGGTTGGTACCTTAACTCGAATTTACTTGTCTTGATGACATCCGTGATGCTCAACTAACAGATAAACCAAAATTAAGCCGGCAAGTGAAACCCGGCAGTACATACTTTGACATGATCAGAGTAAACTTGTGGTAAAATATAAAAACTTAAGGGCTTCCGGTTCGAATACGACCAGAAACTCGGTCCAAAGGGGTTAAGCTAAGATTCGGATACGATCATATAGCCCCCAGTGGGTTTGGCGATGCCAATCAAGAGGGTATCGACAACTATGTTCTCTTTGGTTCGAATACGACCCATGTTTGAACAGGAAGCCCCCAAATGATTCTGAAAATTGTTTAACGACGCTGATTCGAATACGATCCACGTCGGTTCTCAGAGGGGTTACACTATGATTCAAATATGACCAGAGGCAATTTCCCAATGAGCTCGGCACTTTGCCAATCAAATGGGTATCGACAGCTATGTTCTCTTTGGTTCGAATACGACCCATGTGTGAACAGGAAGCCCCCAAGTGACCTTACTGCTTACAGCTAGATTCGAAGATGATCATAAGCCGGATCTTCTGTAAGTCAGCATGTAAAAAACAACACACATATTTGGAAGAGAGCAAAGGACAGAGGTCCTGCTTTATTGCTTTATCATAATATATACATGGCTGAGATAAATATGTACATCACAAGAGCCGGTAGCTCAAGTGTAGTAAGGCCGAAGCTGAGCTATGTTCCACGGCCGACGGGTCTCCTCCTCAGATTTACGCGAGTCTTTATGCTCCCGGATATCCATGAGGTAATATGACCCGTTATGCAAGTTCTTACTGACCACAAAAGGCCCTTCCCAAGGTGGGGATAACTTGTGTGCATCTGTTTGATCCTGGATGAGCCGGAGCACCAGGTCGCCTTCCTGGAAGACCCGGGACTTGACCCGGCGGCTATGATAACGGCGCAGGTCTTGTTGGTAAATCGCTGAACGGGCTGCTGCCACATCACGCTGTTCGTCCAACAAGTCCAGGGCATCTTGGCGCGCCTGTTCATTATCCGTCTCAACATAAGCCGCCACACGAGGTGAATCGTGACGGATGTCACTGGGGAGGACTGCTTCTGCTCCATAAACCATGAAGAAAGGCGTGAAACCAGTAGACCTGTTAGGAGTAGTGTTGATGCTCCATAAGACGGAGGGCAACTCCTCCACCCAACAACCCGGCGTCCGTTGCAAAGCGACCAAAAGCCGGGGCTTGATGCCCTTCAGAATCTCCTGGTTAGCTCTCTCAGCTTGACCATTGGATTGGGGATGAGCCACTGAGGAAACATCAAGCCGGATATGCTCTCGTTGACAAAACTCTTCCATAGCGCCTTTGGACAGATTAGTGCCATTGTCTGTTATGATGCTGTGCGGAAAGCCGAAGCGGAAGATCACCTTTTTCATAAATTGAACCGCCGTGGCTGCATCACACTTGCTAACTGGCTCAGCTTCCACCCACTTCGTAAATTTGTCCACTGCCACCAAGAGGTGGGTCTTCTTATCCCTGGACCGTTTAAAAGGCCCGACCATATCAAGCCCCCAGACCGCAAAGGGCCAAGTGATCGGGATCATCCTCAATTCCTGAGCCGGTACATGAGCCCGTCGGGAGAACCTCTGACAACCATCACACTTACTGACCAAGTCCTCCGCATCAGCGTGAGCCGTCAACCAATAAAAACCATGACGGAATGCCTTGGCCACAAGGGATTTTGAGCCAGCATGATGGCCACAATCCCCTTCATGGATCTCGCGCAAGATCTCTTGACCTTCCTCAGGGGAGATGCAACGTTGGAATGCCCCTGAAACACTGCGATGATGCAACTCGCCGTCGATAACAATCATTGACTTAGCCCGCCGGGTTATTTGCCTGGCCAGCGTTTCATCTTCAGGCAATTCTCCCCGGGTTATATAAGCCAGATATGGCATTGTCCAGTCGGGTATGACATGAAGAGCCGCCACCAGTTGCGCCTCCGGGTCAGGGATAGCCAAGTCCTCCTCTGTAGGCAACTTAACCGAAGGGTTATATAGGACATCCAGGAAAGTGTTAGGCGGCACCGGCTTTCGCTGAGAGCCGAGCCGGCTTAAAGCATCAGCCGCCTCATTCTTCCTGCGGTCAATGTGCTCCACTTGATATCCCTGAAAGTGCCCAGCAATGGCATCAACCTCGCGGCGATAAGCCGCCATGAGGGGATCCTTAGAATCCCAAGTGCCTGATACTTGTTGAACCACCAAATCTGAGTCCCCAAAGCACCGTACCCGGCTTAAGCTCATCTCCTTAGCCACCCGAAGACCGTGGAGTAAGGCCTCGTATTCAGCCGCATTGTTAGTGCAAGGAAACATCAATTGTAGCACATACTGGAACTTGTCACCCCTAGGGGAAGCCAATACAACACCAGCCCCCGAGCCCTCCAGCTGCCTGGACCCATCAAAGTGAATAGTCTAATAGGTGTTATCCGGCTTCTGCTCAGGCACTTGCGACTCTGTCCAATCATTAATAAAATCCACCAAAGCCTGAGACTTAACAGCAGTGCGTGGCACATATTTGAGGCCATGAGGCCCAAGCTCAATAGCCCACTTAGCAATTCTCCCTGTAGCCTCTCGGTTCTGGATAATATCCCCAAGAGGGGCAGAACTGACCACAGTGATGGGATGACCCTGAAAATAATGCTTGAGTTTCCGGCTCGCCATGAACACACCATATACAAGCTTCTGCCAGTGCGGGTATCGCTGCTTGGACTCAATAAGCACCTCACTGACATAATAAACCGGCCGCTGAACCGGATGCTCCTTACCCGTCTCCTTACGCTCCACCACCATAGCCACACTGACGGCTCGTGTGTTTGCCGCCACATACAGTAGCAAGGGCTCCTTATCAACCAGAGCAGCAAGGACGGGGGGCTCTGCCAGTTGCTTTTTCAAATCCTCGAAGGCGGTATTAGCTGCATCATTCCAGACAAAGTTATCCGTTTTCTTCATCAACTGATATAAGGGCATAGCCTTCTCACCCAAGCGGCTTATGAACCGGCTTAAAGCAGCGATGCGACCTGCCAAACGCTGAACATCATTTATACATGCCGGCTTAGCTAGAGAAGTGATAGCTTTGATCTTCTCCGGGTTAGCTTCAATTCCTCTGTCAGAAACCAAGAAGCCCAATAGCTTGCCCGCAGGAACACCAAAAACACATTTGGCCGGGTTAAGCATCATCTTGTAGACCCGGAGATTATCGAAGGTTTCCCTTAAGTCATCTATCAGGGTTTCCTCCTTGATGGACTTAACCACAATATCGTCCACGTAAGCGTGAACATTGCGCCCGATCTGTTTATGGAGACAATTCTGTACACAACGCTGGTAAGTCGCCTGCGCACACTTGAGCCCAAAGGGCATAGAGACATAGCAGAAGGCTCCAAAGGGAGTGATGAACGTCGTCTTATCCTGGTCCTTAACTGCCATCTTAATCTGATGATACCCGGAATAGGCATCCAAGAAACTTAAGCGTGCACAACCTGCCGTAGCATCAATGATCTGATCAATACGGGGGAGAGCAAAAGGATCAGCCGGACACGCCTTGTTCAAGTCCGTGTAGTCCACACACATCCGCCAGGTGCCGTTCTTCTTAAGTACAAGCACCGGGTTAGCCAACCATTCTGGGTGAAAAACCTCAACAATGAACCCGGCCGCCAAAAGCCGGGCCACTTCTTCACCAATAGCCTTCCGCCTCTCTTTGTTAAACCGTCGAAGGAACTGCCTGACCGGCTTAAATTTTGAATCAACATTGAGAGTGTGCTCAGCGAGTTCTCTAGGTACACCTGGCATGTCAGAAGGTTTCCATGCGAAGATGTCCCTATTCTCACGGATGAACTCGATGAGCGCGCCTTCCTATTTCGGGTCCAGATTTGCACTGATGCTGAACTGCTGAGACGAGTCACCTGGAACAAAATCAACAAGTTTAGTCTCATCAGCTGATTTAAACTTCATTGCTGGTTCATTCTCCGTGGTTGGCTTTTTCAGAGAGGTCATATCTGTTGGGTCAACATTGTCTTTATAAAATTTCAACTCTTCTGTGGCACAAACAGACTCTGCATAAGCCGCGTCACCTTCCTCACACTCCAGAGCCACTTTCCGGCTGCCGTGAACCGTAATGGTCCCGTTGTGACCTGGCATCTTGAGTTGTAAGTACACATAACATGGCCGTGCCATGAACTTGGCGTAAGCCGGCCGTCCAAATATGGCGTGGTAAGGACTTCTTATCTTGACCACCTCAAAGGTCAACTTCTCCACCCTGTATTTGTTCTCATCACCGAAGGCCACTTCCAGTTCGATCTTGCCGACTGGATAAGCCGATTTACCGGGTACCACACCATGGAAGATAGTATTTGACTGGCTGAGGTTCTTATCAACTAGCCCCGTACGACGGAAAGTCTCATAATAGAGGATGTTGATGCTGCTGCCTCCATCCATGAGTACCTTTGTGAACTTATAGCCTCCCACTTGAGGAGCCACCACTAAGGCCAGGTGGCCCGGGTTATCCACCCGGGGAGGGTGATCCTCCCTACTCCACACTATGGGCTGCTCCGACCACCGTAAGTAGCGTGGAACCGCCGGCTCAACAGCATTAACAGCCCTCTTGTGAAGCTTCTCGTCTCGTTTGCACAAACTAGTGGTGAACACGTGATACTGTCCACCGCTAAGCTGCTTTGGGTTGGTCTGATAGCCCCCTGTTGCTGTTGATGACCCTGACCAGACTGTTGATTAAAGCCCCCTTGACCGTTCTGAGGACCGGAATTTGACCCGCCGCCCGGGCCATGAAAGCCGCCGGCGCCTGAGCCGCCACCCGGACCATTGTAGTTTTTAAAGGCCTTCATGATAGCACAATCCTTCCACAGATGAGTCGCCGGCTTCTCTCTAGAACCGTGTCTCGGACAAGGTTCATTCAACAGTTGTTCCAGAGAAGGTCCTGACCCGCCGCCTCGGGGAGGGGGCCTCCCCTTGCGTCGCTGGTTATTACCTTGAGAGTTGGTGTTGGCTACAAACTCTAGGCTGCCATCGGCCTTGCGCTTGCCTCCTCCTTGATTCCTCGGGTTAAACTGAGGACCCTTGCCATTGCCGTTCTTCTTTCCCTTCCCTGTCCTTTCATCATCTGAAGGGGGATCCTTGGTACCATCAGAATCGGCGTACCTGACAAGAGCCGCCATTAGTGTACCCATATCCGTGCAGTCGCGTTTAAGCCGCCCAAGTTTCATCTTTAGGGGCACAAAGCGACAGTTCTGTTCCAACATCAAGACTGCAGAGCCGGCATCCATCTTATCTGATGAATGTATGATCTCCTTGACCCGGCGAACCCAATGGGTCGTGGATTCACCCTCCTGCTGCTTACAGTTAGTCAAATCCACAATTGACATAGACTGCCTACAGGTATCCTTGAAGTTTTGAATGAACCGGGCTTTCAGCTCAGCCCAAGACCCAATGGAGTTCGGTGGTAGCCCTTTTAACCACGTGCAGGCAGTTCCGTCTAACATCATGGTGAAATATTTGGCCATGGCCGCCTCGCTGACCTCTAGCAATTCCATAGCCATCTCATAACTCTCAATCCAGGCCGCAGGCTGTAAGTCAGCTGTATAGTTAGGCACCTTCCTAGGGCCCTTGAAGTCCTTAGGTAGACGTTCATTACGGATGGCCGGCACCAAACAAGGGACACCCCCGGTCCTGGTAGAAATACCCACATCAACGGACGCCGTCGGATAAGCCGGGGGGGTCTGGTAAGCCGTCAATTGCGGCACCTGCTCCGCCTCTTGCCGTGCTTGGTCTGCTGCGTAGAAGGCTCCAACATGAGCCGGGCCATGGCCAGGGGGCGGGTCATGGCGTCGGACATTACTTGAGCCGGTCGCCGAGACCATGTGCCGGCTGTAACTCGGGCTCTGCCCTGGACGAGGGGTTGAATGGATCCTATCCCGGCTGTAGGAGTACGCCTCTTGCTGCGCCAGCGCTGTCTGGAGGAGTTCTCTGACCCGGCGGGTCTCAATAGCCGTCGGAGAGTCGCCATCAACGGGCAGAGCCGCCAGCCATGCCGCTGCGGCGACCATGTTCTCCAGCGGGTTATTATAATGGCCCGGGGGTATTGGCACATACTGAGGCGGGGCAGGGGGCACCTGGGGAGGCCCCATCACTCGTGGCTGAATAAGGGGTCCTGACCCGGGCGCAATGACCCCTGGTGGGTTACTGGATCCCGCACCTGGCGTGTTGAAGAGATTGCGCGGATCGTAAACCGGCGGGAGTCGAGACTGGGCCTTCTGATGCCTCCTTCTCATGACCTCGTTGGCCACGTTCTGATTCATCGTGAGTTGGAAGGACTGCGCCTGAATCAACTGAGTCCGGGCGTCGAGAGCCGCCCGCTCCGCCTCCAGCCTGATCCCTTCTGCTGCAAGATCCTCTTTAGCTTTCATCAGATCCAATTTTAACTGTGCCACCTCCGCATCATGCTGAGCTTGATCTGCCGGGTCAACCGTGGCAGTTAACAGGGCCGTCATCTTGTCCGTGAGATCCATCAGCACCTGAGCCGGGGAAGGCACCGGGTTTCCTGATCCGGCAGCGGGGTTCTGAACAGGCTGCGCGCCGGCCATAAAAACTCCAACCTGACTTGGCGGCTCAAAAAGGTCCGGAATACTGTCATCGGAATAACTCATGAGCCTGCCATCTTGAAGTTGGTACAACGAGTTTGACTCATCAGCGGCCGACTCGCCGTCAGAGCCGGCGGCCGCCTCATCCCCAGACCCAGATGGATCAGAGGGCCCTCCGTGGATGCATCCCACAAAAGCGCGCTTTAAGGCAGGCCGGGCCCGGGCGGGTCGTGCGCGCTGAGCCGTTTCGATGAGACCGGCGCGGAGATCCGGCTCGGGGCCCGGCTCTCCGATCTTGCCGATGAAGACATGAATTCCACCGAAGGGGACCCGGTACCCGTACTCCACTGAGCCGGCGTCGGGGCCCCAGTCCGCATCGTCGATGTAGAGCTTGCCGCGACGACTCTTGGTCATCCGGCCCACAGCGTATCCCTTGAGCCCTTCGAAGCTGCCCTTCAAGAACTCAAATCCACCGTGCGCCAGCCCCACGGTGGGCGCCAACTGTCGTGGAATTGTCACGGCAGATGTCCTTGAGCTAGGACTTAGTCGTGGAGCCATCGCAACTAGGAAGCTTGAAGGGGTTATGCGGGACAAGAAACACGAGGGTTTATACTGGTTCGGCCCCTTACGGTGAAGGTAAAAGCCTACGTCCAGTTCGAGGTGTTATTGATTAGGGTTACAATCGCCAGGGAGCTAAACAGCTATGCCCGGCTCTCGATGAGATTGTTGTCGCCCTTGAACCGCTGCCGGGTCCTCCCTTTATATAGGGAGGCTGACGCCCAGCAGCCCTTAGAGTCCCGGCCGGCTCATAAGAGCGTCCGGCTCGGACTCTAATCAATACTTACCTTACACTACAAGTCTACTATAACAATGATGATAACTATGGGCAATAAGCCATCGCCGGGTCTCAGCCCATCTCTGGCCCATTATCTTGAAACTTAGCTCCGGGCTTCTGGCAATGACCCTTAGTGTAACCCGGCCCTCCTGGCGGGTGACTCCAAGGTCTATATCCTCAACAGTGACCGAAGTTTGTTCGGAGTCCCGGATGAGATCACGGACATGACAAGGAGTCTTGAAATGGTCGAGAGGAAAATATTGATATATTGGAAGGTTATATACGGACATCATAATGGTTCCGATAAGGTTCGGGGATTTTTCGGAGTACCGGGAGGCTATCGGAAACCCCCGGGAAAGTTAATGGGCCTATTGGGCCATAGTGGAGGAGAGGAGGCAGGCCGCAGGAGGAGGCGCGCGCCCCCCTTGCACAACCCGAATTGGACAAGGGGAGGGAGCGCGACCCCCTCTTTCGTTCTCCCTCTCCCTCCTTTCCCCTTTCCCCCTCTCCGTTGGAAGGAAAGGGGGGGGGGGCGAATCCTACTAGGAACGGAGTCCTAGTAGGACTCCCCCCTCTTGGCGCCCCCACCTTGGGCCGGCCTCCTCCCCCTCCTTTATATACGGGGGCGGGGGGCACCCCAAAGGGATACAAAGATTTCTCTTAGCCGTGGGCGGTGCCCCCTCCACAGTTTATGCCTCCGGTCATAGCGTCGTAGTGCTTAGGCGAAGCCCTGCGCGGATCACATCACCAACACCGTCGCCACGTCGTCGTGCTGATGGAACTCTCCCTCAACCCTGTACTGGATCAAGAGTTCGAGGGACGTCATCGAGCTGAATGTGTGCTGAACACGGAGGTGCCGTACGTTCGGTACTTGGATCGGTTGGATCGTGAAGACGTTCAACTACATCAACCGCGTTAACATAATGCTTCCGCTTTCGGTCTACGAGGGTATGTGGACACACTCTCCCCCTCTCTTTGCTATGAATCTCCTAGATAGATCTTGCGTGATCGTAGGATTTTTTTTGAAATTTCATGCTGCGTTCCCCAACAGTGGTATCAGAGCCAGGTTTATGCGTAGATGATATGCACGAGTAGAACACAAAGAGTTGTGGGCGATAATAGTCATACTGCTTACCACCAACATCTTACTTTGAATCGGTGGTATTGTTGGATGAAGCGGCCTGGACCGACATTACATGACCACATTCATGAGACTGGTTCTACCGACGTGCTTCGCACACAGGTGGCTAGCGGGTGTCTGTTTCTCCAACTTTAGTTGAATCGAGTTTGACTACGACCGGTCCTTGTTGAAGGTTAAAACAACACACTTGACGAAAAATCATTGTGGTTTCGATGCGTAGGTAAGAACGGTTCTTGCTAGAAGCCCGTAGCAGCGACGTAAAACTTGCAACAACAAAGTAGAGGACGTCTAACTTGTTTTTGCAGGGCATGTTGTGATGTGATATGGGCAAGACGTGATGAGATATAAATTGTTGTATGAGATGATCATGTTTTGTAAAAGTTATCGGCAACTGGTAGGAGCCTTATGGTTGTCGCTTTATTGTATGAAATGCAATCGCCATGTAATTGCTTTACTTTATCACTAAGCGGTAGCGATAGTCGTAGAAGCAATAGTTGGCAAGACGACAACGACGCTACGATGGAGATCAAGGTGTCAAGCCGGTGACAATGGAGATCATGACGGTGCTTTGAAGATGGAGATCAAAGGCACAAGATGATGATGGCCATATCATGTCACATATTTTGATTGCATGTGATGTTTATCTTTTATGCATCTTATTTTGCTTAGTACGGCGGTAGCATTATAAGATGACCCCTCACTAAATTTCAAGGCATAAGTGTTCTCCCTGAGTATGCACCGTTGCTATAGTTCGTCGTGCCGAGACACCACGTGATGATCGGGTGTGATAAGCTCTACGTTCACATATAGCGGGTGCAAGCCAGTTATGCACATGCAGAATACTCGGGTTAAACTTGACGAGCCTAGCATATGCAGATATGGCGTCGGAACACTGAGACCGAAAGGTCGAACGTGAATCATATAGTAGATATGATCAACATAAATATGTTCACCATTGGAAACTACTCCATCTCACATGATTATCAGACATGGTTTAGTTGATATGGATCACGTGATCATTTAGATGACTAGAGGGATGTCTATCTAAGTGGGAGTTCTTAAGTAATATGATTAATTGAACTTTAATTCATCATGAACTTAGTACCTGATAGTTTTTTTGCATATCTATGTTGTTGTAGATCAATGGCCCGTGCTACCATTCCCTTGAAATTTAATGCATTTCTAGAGAAAGCTAAGTTGAAAGATGATGGTAGAAATTACACAGACTGGGTCCGTAACTTCACGATTATCCTCATTGCTGCACAGAATAATTACATCCTGGAAGCACTGCTAGGTGCAAGACCCGCTGCAGGAGTAACTCCAGACGTTATGAACGTCTGGCAGAGCAAAGCTGATGACTACTTGATAGTTCAGTGTGCCATGTTTTACGGCTTAGAATCGGGACTTCAAAGACGTTTTGAACGTCATGGAGCATATGAGATGTTCCAGGAGTTGAAGTTAATATTTCAAGCAAATGCCCGAGTTGAGAGATATGAAGTCTCCAACAAGTTCTATAGCTGCAAGATGGAGGAGAATAGTTCTATCAGTGAACATATAATAAAAATGTATGGGTATCATAACCACTTGACTCAGCTGGGAGTTAATCTCCCTGATGATAGTGTCATTGACAGAGTTCTTCAATCACTGCCACCAGGCTATAAAGGCTTCGTGATGAACTATAATATGCAAGGGATGGAGAAGAATATTCCTGAGCTCTTCGCAATGCTAAAGGCTGCGGAGGTAGAAATCAAGAAGGAGCATCAAGTGTTGATGGTTAACAAGACCACTAGTTTCAAGAAAAAGGGCAAAGGGAAGAAGGGGAACTTCAAGAAGAATAGCAAGCAAGAGACTACTCCCGGGAAGAAGCCTGAGTCTGGACCTAAGCCTGAGACTGATAGTGCTTCTACTGCAAAGGGACTGGTCACTGGAAGCGGAACTGCCCCAAGTATTTGGCGGATAAGAAGGATGGCAAAGTGAAAGGTATATTTGATATACATGTTATTGATGTGTGCCTTACTAATGCTCGTAGTAGCGCCTGGGTATTTGATACTAGTTCTGTTGCTCATATTTGCAACTTGAAACAGGGGCTACGGATTAAACAAAGATTGGCTAAGGACGAGGTAACGATGAGCGTGGGAAATGGTTCCAAAGTCGATGTGATCGCCGTCGGCACACTACCTCTACATCTACCGTCGGCATTAGTTTTAGACCTGAATAATTGTTATTTGGTGCCAGCGTTGAGCATGGACATTATATCTGGATCTTGTTTGATGCGAGACAGTTATTCATTTAAATCAGAGAATAATGGTTGTTCTATTTATATGAGTAATATCTTTTATGGTCATGCACCCCTGATGAGTGGTCTATTTTTACTGAATCTTGATAGTAGTGATACACATATTCATAGTATTGAAGCCAAAAGATATAAGTTTAATTATGATAGTGCAACTTATTTGTGGCACTGCCGTTTAGGTCATATTGGTGTAAAGCGCATGAAGAAACTCCATGCTGATGGGCTTTTGGAATCACTTGATGCTTGCGAACCATGCCTCATGGGCAAGATGACTAAGACTCCGTTCTCCGGCACAATGGAGCGAGCAACTGACTTATTGGAAATAATACATACTGATGTATGCGGTCCGATGAGTGTCGAGGCTCAGCGAGTATCGTTATTTTCTAACCTTCATAGATGATTTTGAGCAGATATGGGTATATCTACTTAATGAAACATAAGTCTGAAACATTTGAAAAGTTCAAAGAATTTGAGAGTGAAGTGGAAAATCATCGTAACATAAAGTTTCTATGATCTAATCGTGGAGGTGAATATTTGAGTTATGAGTTTGGTCTTCATTTGAAACAATGTGGAATAGTTTCACAACTCACGCCACCTGGAACACCACAGCGTAATGGTGTGTCCGAACGTCGTAACCGTACTTTATTAGATATGGTGCGATCTATGATGCCTCTTACCGATTTACCGCTATCGTTTTGGGGTTATGCTTTAGAGACGACTGCATTCTCGTTAAATAGGACACCATCTAAATCCATTGAGACGGCACCTTATGAACTATGGTTGGCAAGAAACCCAAGTTGTCGTTTCTTAAAGTTTGGGGCTGCGATGCTTATGTGAAAAAGCTTCAACCTGATAAGTTTGAACCCAAATCAGAGAAATGTGTCTTCATAGGATACCGAAAGGAAACTGTTGGGTACACCTTCTATCACAGATCCGAAGGCAAGATATTCGTTGCTAAGAATGGATCCTTTCTAGAGAAGGAGTTTCTCTCGAAAGAAGTGAGTGGGAGGAAAGTAGAACTTAATGAGGTAATTGTACCTTCTCCCGAATTGGAAAGTAGTTCATCACAGAAATCAGTTCCAGTGATTCCTACACCAATTAGCGAGGAAGCTAATGATAATGATCATGAAACTTCAGATCAAGTTACTACCGAACCTCGTAGGTAAACCAGAGTACGGTCCGCACCAGAGTGGTACGATAATCCTCTTCTGGAAGTCATGTTACTAGACCATGACGAACCTACGAACTATGAGGAAGTGATGAGGAGCCCAGATTCCGAGAAATGGCTTGAGGACATGAAATCTGAGATGGGATCCATGTATGAGAACAAAGTATGGACTTTGGTTGACTTGCCCGATGATCGACAAGCCATAAAGAATAAATGGATCTTCAAGAAGAAGACTGACGTTGACAGTAATGTTACTGTCTACAAAGCTTGACTTGTTGCAAAAGGTTTTCGACAAGTTCAAGGGGTTGACTACGACGAAACCTTCTCACCCATAGCGATGCTTAAGTCTGTCCAAATCATGTTAGCAATTGCGCATTTTGTGATTATGAAATCTGGCAAATGGATGTCAAAACTGCATTCCTTAATGGATATCTTAAAGAAGAGTTGTATATGATGCAACCAGAAGATTTTGTAGATCCTAAAGGTGCTAACAAAGTGTGCAAGCTCCAGCGATCCATTGATGGTGCAAGCCTCTCGGAGTTGGAATATACGCTTTGATAGTGTGATCAAAGCATATGGTTTTATACAGACTTTTGGAGAAGTCTGTATTTACAAGAAAGTGAGTGGGAGCTCTGCAGCATTTCTAATATTATATGTAGATGACATATTGTTGATTGGAAATGACACAGAATTTCTGGATAGCATAAAAGGATACTTGAATAAGAATTTTTCAGTGAAAGACCTCGGTGAAGCTGCTTATATATTGGGCATCAAGATCTATAGAGATAGATCAAGACGCTTTATTGGACTTTCACAAAGCACATACCTTGATAAAGTTTTGAAGAAGTTTAAAATGGATCAGTCAAAGAAAGGGTTCTTGCCTGTGTTACAAGGTGTGAAGTTGAGTCAAACTCAATGCCCGACCACTGCAGAAGATAGAGAGAAAATGAAAGTCATTCCCTATGCCTTAGCCATAGGTTCTATCATGTATGCAAT
This sequence comes from Triticum aestivum, assembly GCF_018294505.1. Classification (NCBI taxonomy): domain Eukaryota; kingdom Viridiplantae; phylum Streptophyta; class Magnoliopsida; order Poales; family Poaceae; genus Triticum; species Triticum aestivum. The sequence continues at coordinate 64,939,594 of NC_057799.1, forward strand.
GCTGTGTACCAGACCTGATGTGTGCCTTGCTATAAGTATAGTAGGGAGGTACCAAAGTAATCCAGGAGTGAATCACTGGACAGCGGTCAAGAACATCCTAAAATACCTGAAAAGGACTAAGGATATGTTTCTCGTTTATGGAGGTGACAAAGAGCTCGTCGTAAATGGTTCAGTCGATGCAAACTTTGACACTGATCCGGATGACTCTAAGTCACAAACCGGATACGTATTTATATTGAATGGTGGTGCTGTTAGTTGGTGCAGTTCCAAGCATAGCGTCATGGCGGGATCTACGTGTGAAGCGGAGTACATAGCTGCTTCGGAAGCAACAAATGAAGGAGTCTGGATGAAGGAGTTCATATCCGATCTAAGTGTAATACCTAGTGCATCGGGTCCAATTAAAATCTTTTGTGACAATACTTGAGCAATTGCCTTGGCGAAGGAATCCAGATTTCACAAGAGAACCAAACACATCAAGAGACGCTTCAATTCCATCCGCGATCTAGTCAAGGAGGGAGACATAGAGATTTGCAAGATACATACAGATCTAAATGTTGCAGACCCGTTGACTAAGCCTCTTCCACGAGCAAAACATGATCAGCACCAGGACTCCATGGGTGTTAGAATCATTACTATGTAATCTAGATTATTGACTCTAGTGCAAGTGAGAGACTGAAGGAAATATGCCCTAGAGGCAATAATAAAGTTGTTATTAATATTTATTATTCATGCTAGAATTGTATTAACTGGAAACTTAGTACATGTGTGAATACATAGACAAAACAGAGTGTCCCTAGTATGCCTCTACTTAACTAGCTCGTTAACCAAAGATGATTAAGTTTCCTAACCATAGACATGAGTTGTCATTTGATGAACGGGATCACATCATTAGAGAATGATGTGATGGACAAGACCCATCGGTTAGCTTAGCATAATGATCATTTAGTTTTATTGCTATTGCTTTCTTCATGACTTATACATGTTCCTCTCACTATGAGATTATGCAACTCCCGGATACCGGAGGAACACCTTTGTGGTATCAAACATCACAACGTAACTAGGTGATTATAATGATGCTCTACAAGTGTCTCCCAAGGTACTTGTTGGGTTGGCATAGATCAAGATTACGATTTGTCACTCCGTGTATCAGAGAGGTATCTCTGGGCCCTCTCGGTAATGCACATCACTATAAGCCTTGCAAGCAATGTGACTAATGAGTTAGTTGCGGGATGATGCGTTACGGAACGAGTAAATAGACTTTCCAGTAACGAGATTGAACTAGGTATGATGATACCGATGATCGAATCTCGGGCAAGTAACATACCGATGACAAGGGGAACAAAGCATGTTGTTATGCGGTTTGACCGATAAAGATCTTCGTAGAGTATGTAGGAGCCAATATGAGCATCCAGGTTCCGCTAATGGTTATTGACCGGAGATGTCTCTCGGTCATGTCTACATAGTTGTCGAACCCGTAGGGTCCGCACGCTTAACGTTCGATGATGATTTGTATTATGAGTTATGTGTTTTGGTGTCCGAAGTTTGTTCGGAGTCCCGGATGAGACCACGAACATGACGAGGAGTCTCAAAATGGTCGAGAGGTAAAGATTGATATATTGGAAGGTTTTATACGGACATTGTAATGGTTCCGATAAGGTTCGGGGATTTTTCGGAGTACCGGGAGGCTACCGGAACCCCCCGGGAAAGTTAATGGGCCTATTGGGCCATAGTGGAGGAGAGGAGGCAGGCCGCAGGAGGAGGCGCGCCCCCCCCTTGCCCAATCCGAATTGGACAAGGGGAGGGGGCGCGGCCCCCCTCTTTCCTTCTCCCTCTCCCTCCTTTCCCCTTTCCCCCTCTCCGTTGGAAGGAAAGGGGGGCCGAATCCTACTAGGAACGGAGTCCTAGTAGGACTCCCCCCCCTCTTGGCGCGCCCCTTGGGCCAGCCTCCTCCTCCCCCCTCCATTATATACGGGGGCGGGGGCACCCCAAAGGGATACAAAGATTTCTCTTAGCCGTGTGCGGTGCTCCCCTCCACAGTTTACGCCTACGGTCATAGCGTCATAGTGCTTAGGCAAAGCCCTGCATGGATCACCATCACCAACACCGTCTCCACACCGCCGTGCTGACGGAACTCTCCCTCGACCCTCTACTAGATCAAGAGTTCGAGGGACGTCATCGAGCTGAACCCGTGCTGAACACGGAGGTGCCGTACGTTCGCTACTTGGATCGCTTGGATAGTGAAGACGTTCGACTACATCAACCGCATTAACATAACGCTTCCGCTTTCGGTCTATGAGGGTACGTGGACACACTCTCCCCCTCTCGTTGCTATGCATCTCCTAGATAGATCTTGCGTGATCGTAGGATTTTTTTTGAAATTGCATGCTACGTTCCCCAACAGTTATTTTATATTTCCTTATATCATGATAAATGTTTATTATTCATGCTAGAATTGTATTAACCGGAAACTTGATACATGTGTGAATACATAGAGAAAACACGGTGTCGCTAGTAAGCCTCTACTAGACTAGCTCGTTTATCAAAGATGGTTAAGTTTCCTAACGATAGACATGTGTTGTCATTTGATGAAGGGGATCACATCATTAGGAGAATGACGTGATGGACAAGACCCATCCGTTAGCTTAGCATGTTGATCGTTCAGTTTTATTGCTATTGCTTTCTTCATGTCAAATACATACTGCTTCACTATGAGATTATGCCACTACTGGATACCGGAGGAATACCTTGTGTGCTATCAAACGTCACAACATAACTGGGTGATTATAAAGATGCTCTACAGGTATTTCCGAAGGTGTTTCTTGGGTTGGCATAGATCGAGATTAGGATTTGTCACTCTGAGTATCGGGGAGGTATCTCTGGGCCCTCTCGGTAATGCACATCATAATAAGCCTTGCAAGCAATGTGACTAAGGAGTTAGTTGCGAGATGATGTATTATGGAACAAGTAAAGAGACTTGCCGGTAACGAGATTGAACTAGGTATGAAGATACCGACGATCGAATCTCGGGCAACTAACATACCGATGACAAAGGGAATAACGTATGAGGGAACCAATATGAGGATCCAGGTTCCGCTGTTGGTTATTGACCGGAGAGGTGTCTGGGTCATGTCTACATAGTTATCTAACCCATAGGGTCCGCACGCTTAATGTTCGATGACGATTTTGTATTACATGAGTTATGTGATTTGGTGAAATAATGTTGTTTGGAGTCCCGGATGAGATCACGTACATGACAAGGAGTTTCGAAATGGTCGAGAGGTAAAGAATCATATATTGGACGATGGTATTCGGACACCGAAAGTGTTTCGGGATGCACCAGGTACTTATCGGGTCACCGGAAGGGGTTCCGGGCACCCCCGTCAAAACATATGGGCCTTATGGGCCAAGAGGGGAAACACACCAGCCACAAAGGGGCTGGTGCGCCCCCCACATATGGGCCGGCCAAATTGGAGAAGGAAAGGGGAAGGAGGAAAGGAAAAAGGGAATAGGATTCCCCCTTTCCCCTCTTCCATTCCTACGTCGAATAGGAATAGGAAAGGGGGGAGGCCGAATTGGGAGGACCCCAAGTAGGATTCCTCCTACTTGGGGCGCCCCCTTGGCTGCCTCTCCTCCCCTCCAACCTATATATATGAGGGGGGGGGCACCACTAGAACAGAGAACAACAATTGTTAGCCGTGTGCGGCGCCCCCCTCCACAGTTTACGCCTCCGGTCATATTCACGTAGTGCTTAGGCGAAGCCCCGTGCGGATCACTTCACCATCACCGTCACCACACTGATAACCCACAAGTATAGGGGATCGCAACAGTTTTCGAGGGTAAAGTATTCAACCTAAATTTATAGATTCGACACAAGGGGAGCCAAAGAATATTTGAAGGTATTAGCAGCTGAGTTGTCAATTCAACCACACCTGGAGATTAATTATCTGCAGCAAACAATCAGTAGCAAAGTAGTTTGATTGTTTTGATAATAGTGACAGTAGCAACAGTAACGGTAACAGTGATAGCAGTAATTTTGTTGCAAGTGTAACAGTGATGATAGTAGTAGTAACTTAGAAAGAACAATATAAGATAAATTCGTAGGCATTGGATCAGTGACTTTTTGTATGATATTCATCATGAGACAGTTATAACCTAGGGCGATACGACACTAGCTCCAGTTTGTCAATATAATGTAGGCATGTATTCCGTAAATAGTCATATGTGCTTATGGGAAGAACTTGCATAACATCTTTTGTCCTACCCTCCCGTGGCAGCGGGTCCACATTGGAAACTAAGGGATATTAAGGCCTCCTTTTAATAGAGAACCGGAACAAAGCATTAGCACATAGTGAATACATGAACTCCTCAAACTACGGTCATCACCGAGAGTGGTCCCGACTATTGTCAATCCGGGGTTGCCGGATCATAACATGTAGTAGGTGACTATAACTTGCAAGATCGGATCTAGAACATGGATATAATTGTGATAACGTAAATGGTTCAGATATGAAATCATGGCACCCATGCCCAAAGTGACAAGCATTAAGCATGGCAAAGTCATAGCAACATCAATCTAAGAACATAGTGGATACTAGGGATCAAGCCCTAACAAAACTAACTCGATTACATGATGAATCTCATCCAAACCAGCGAGCCTACGAAGGAATTACCCACTCCCGGTGGGGAGCATCATAGAATTGGCGATGGAGAATGGTTGGTGATGACGAAGAACGAAGATTCCCCTCTCCGGAGCCCCAAACGGACTCTAGATCTGGCCTCGTGATGAAGAACAGGAGGTGATGGTGGCTCCGTCTCATAGATCGCGATGATTCTTTCTCCCTGATTTTTTTTCTCAAAAATAGGATTTTATAGCATCGGTTTCAGGGTCTGCGGGGCCACCAGGTGGGGACAACCCACCTGGGCACGCCAGGAGAGGGGGGTGCGCCCTGGTGGGTTGTGCCCACCCAGGTGCCCCTCTCCGGTAGGTCTTGGCTCTAGAAATTCTTATTATTGATATAAAAAATCCTCGCAAAGTTTCGTTCCATTCCGAGAACTTTTATTTCTACACGGAAACAACACCATGGTAGTTCTGCTGAAAACAACGTCAGTCTGGGGTTAGTTTCATTCAAATCATGCAAATTAGAGTCCAAAACAAGAGGAAAAGCGTTAGGAAAAGTAGATACGTTGTAGACGCATCAACTCCCCCAAGCTTAAACCTTTGCTTGTCCTCAAGCAATTCAGTTGATAAACTGAAAGTGAAAAAGAAAAACTTTTACGAACTCTTTTGCTCTTGTTTGCATAAATAAGCTTAAACAGCACCCAGGTTTTCAGCCAACATTATAACTAACCATGCCGATAATAACTCCTAAAGATTATCACTACAAAAAAATACACTTCCGTGATGATACGTGTTTGTTACAGTAGGTCGCATTTTTTGTCATGCATGTACATCCATGACGATTTTATGACAGAATCAAGATAGTTATACATGTGCTGTCGTAGAAGTGTTCCATGACATTACCAAAATTATCATCACGGAAGTGTCCACTTCCATGACGATAAATCGCGCGTCACATAAGTGCTTTCATCAAGGGTGACTGACACGTGGCATCCACCGTAACGGAACGCTGTTAAGCTATCGGGTCCAGTTTTGGATCCGATAACCTGTTAACAGCCCCGACCAATGGGGATTTTCCACGTGTAAAATCATCATTGGCTGGAGGAAACACGTGTCGGCTCACCGTTGGGATAGATGTCATCCACTCATTGGACGCAAGGCGCCTATGATACGTCGACACGTGGCATGGCCCAACAGAGGCCCATTCCTGTGAAAAGGCCGGCCCGTTTGACTTGGTCAAAAGGTGGCGGGCTGGCCCAGGGAAAGCCTGTTAACGGCATGTTCGCATATAGCCCATTTACAACCCGCTAACTCACGGCCCATTACGGCCTAACGGAATTAGGCCCAGTAGCGTCATCTGGGCCGTCCAATATGATTCCGGCCCGTTGTAACTTCCGGCCCATGTATGGCCCATGACGTATTTCATCCCATATGAGTCCCATTGTAACTCTTGGCCCATTAATGGCCCGTGGTGAAACCGGCCCATAATGAACAGTGTATCACTTTATACCCATTAGCGTCCCATTATTCCATTGGGTCGTTTCCAGCCCGTGTTACCTTTCGGCCTTCCGAGGGCCCTTTATTCTTGGGCTCATTTCCAGCATTCGGTTACTTACGACCCGTTACTGGCCTTTTCTACTTGTGGGACAAATTCAGCCCGTGGATACGTCGGCCCGTTTGTGGCCCGTTAATCTGTTGGGCCATTTTCATAGCATCATCAAATACAGCCTATTAACGGTCCGTTATGGTCAGCCCATAAAATGTACGATTTCCACTCTAGCCCGTTTACGGCCCCTTATACGGCCCGTACAAGGCCCATAGATGAGACGGCCCGTAGAAGGCCCATGGATCCTACGGGACGTAGAAGGCCCATTGACCCGACGGCCCATAGAAGGCCCATTGATCTGACGGCCCATAGAAGGCCCATGGATCCGACGGCCCATAGAAGGCCCATGGATCCGACAGCCGATAGAAGGCCCACGGATCCGACAGCCCATAGAAGGCCCACGGATCCGACGACCATAGAAGGCCATGGATCGTCCGTCCCGTAGATGGCCCATGGATCGTACGACCTGTGGAGGGCCATGGTCACTACAACGTTTGGGCGAGTTGGCCCCCGTTTGAACGATATATCATATTCAAAGAATTATCCTACTCTATACTATCACCTCTAAAAACATACACTATACAATAAAGAGACTAAGGCATAGAAACGTAGAATAATCCTACACTATACAATAAAGAAATTACAGCCGATTATACCCACTGGGCATTATGGTTCGGCACTAGTGATAATAAAGCATACACAAACATCAAATTACATACACTGGGCAAATACAGCTCATACATCATGGACGCGCATCAACATAACTTACCATTTGAACTATAATCTCTTCAAAAAACAGGATTGGCCAGATTTAGATAGCACAAATTTCAGTCTGCAAAATCTCCAATTCCTTCGTTGTTACCTCAGTGTCTTGTTTCATTTTTTTGACTCCTGCATCTAATACCTGCATGTCCAGTCTCAACTTGTTGATTGTACGTTGAGAATCATGTACACGTTGTCTTGCCACCTCTAGTTGATGCTCGAGAACATCAGCACATTCCAATTCCAATCCATAATCATTCGGTAACGGCCATGCCGCACTGCTCGCAGATCTTTGTGTTGATGTCACTTCATCCTGAAATGTTTCTGTAAGTACACATGACTAGGGCAAAAATATAGTTACAACAGTGAAGCGAGCAAGACAGACTATTTTGTACATGGCAAAACAGGACTAACAATAATGTTACACGTCATGAAGCATAAGCAGGTGATATTTTAAAAATTATAAAAAGGTAGTCTGTGCAGCCTGCATACAGAAATCTCTCTTAGCTCACCAGAGGAGCATGATGTTGGGGCCCAATCCAAAACACAGACAAGTTACAAATTTAGACAGCACGTTGCGTAGAAGTAAGCAAGCAGTTGGCCATTCTGTAGCTCAATTAAAGTCTTAGGGAGCATAATGAACAGCAGAGGGTTTCATACAAACATACTACAGCAAGCAAAACTATGCAATCATTAGCCTAGTATAAACTAGATTGTGAGCCTCATGCAATAATAGTTGGTTAATAGACTTCAAAGCTTCAGGCACACTTCGGCAGAGTAATTAAATGGTAAGGCCTTTAATTATGTCAACTAATAGTTATACAAGTACCCAACATCAGGCATCATTCTTTGGGCATCTCATTAACTGAGGACAAATAAAGCAATTGAAAAGAGCAAATTAACTATGCCTGAAACAAACAAGGAATTGAACTGTTGAGTTGGATACAGTGACTTACCTTAACAGGTTGAAGAGGCTCAGCGCAGCTCCTACTTCTCTTGCAAGGCTCCTTCCTAACATCTTGTACTTGGAAATCCTCAATCTTATCTTCATTGCACCCCCTCTGCAAGGTGACACAAACTAGTTACTCGTCTCCTTGGAAGATAAATATGCATACTTTCCAGTCTGTGAACACAAAAGGATGAGATTATAACAAAACAACACCACATAATGAAACATGCCGCATCTCTTGCACTTGCACACAATGAAATGAGCATTTACTATGTCTGCACTATGTAAAAACTAGGCATACCTTCGAACTGGATCTCCAGGTACTCTTGGAGAGCCTACTTTAGTGTACAGCCAAACCTTTATGTCACCTATGAGTTAGAAAAGGCCCCACTACAGCAGCCCTTAGTGTTTAAATCGTTGACAAGCTCTGTTAGAGTGTTAGGTCAAGAACAACAAGTAATCAAAGCAAACAGTCCTAGTATGGCTGGCTGATGCAAACAAGCAATTGAACAGATGTGTGAGCAAATCTTACATATCAAGAAAAGAAGCAAAGAAGGAGGCTTAAAGACCATCACTTGACTGACCAGATTTAAGGGGCATTTAAACATCATGTGCAACGTATGAACTAACATAAACATTGCATATTCCAGATTCTACAATGGAATGCACATGTATTAGGTTATGCCATGTATGATGATGCCTAAATGTACACTATAGCAGGCAGGAGTGATTCATCATTGCACGCACAATTGAATTGCAGGTTAAGGGCCAGTTCTATTCCGCCTTTTCAGGGCTTATTGTCAAAATAAGCCATAAAAGATGTAAAGAAGTCATTTTTGAGTTATGGGCTTGGGCTTAACTAATTTCGCTTTGGAGGGGGGTGTTTCGGGTAGAACCTCACTAAAAATTGAAGGGAAGGGGAATAGTGAAATGACTCTGTTGTCCGCCTATATTACACTCAAAATGCAACTGCTGACGCCCGCGTCACACCTCACCCTCAAGTAAAAAACAAACATGCAAGCGTTCATTGCCCTGCCCGCTTGCATCTCCTCTCCCCTTTCCCTCTACCCCGATCCCCTGCCTGCAACACTAGGGTTCCTCCAGCGAGCCGTCGCCACTGGTCCCATCTGGCCTGGTCCTCGACGATGCTCTGTCCAGCTAGGCTACATGGCCGACGGGCAGGGGCAAATCTCCCTGGCTGCTCCTCCCTCTGGCGCCGCCCCTCATTCTCATTGTCTCCATCAGTTGCTCCACTGTGGTTCGTCCAATGCACTACTCCGGCAGGCACTGCACAACTACGGCTGATGCCACACTGCGGCAGAAGGCACCTTATTCCCCCTCCCCACCTCCCAGGCCGTGTCCTTAAGGTGCTGTTGAAGGATGAGCTCATCCAACAAGGTGAGGATCTCTTCTGATTTTTTGCCAAATTTTCATTCTGATCCACTATACGATGAATTGCCATGAGCTACTTCTGCTGCTGCTATATGATGCATTGCTATGAGCTGCTCCTGCTGCTGCTATATGATGAATTGCTATGAGCTGCTGCTACTGATACTACATGATGAATTGCTATGAGCTGCTGCTATATGATGAGTTGCTATAAGCTGCTCTGCTGCTTATGATGAGTTGCTATGAGCTGCTCCTGCTGTGCTATGATGAATTGCTATGAGCTGCTCCTGCTGATGCTATATGATGAATTGCTATGAGCTGCTCCTACTGCTGCTATATGATGAATTGCTATGAGCTGCTCCTGCTGCTGCTATATGATGAATTGCTATGAGCTTCTCCTGCTGCTGCTATATGATGAATTGCTATGAGCTGCTGCTGGTATATGATGAATTGCACACTGCTGCTGCTGTATGATGAGTTGCTATGAGCTGCTGCTGCTGCTATATGATGCTTTCAGGTGGTGCTGCTATATGATAATAACCAGCCACTTGGACCATCGAATTTCAATAAATAATTGTTCTTCATTTAAATGTGGGTCATGCGTTCTTCGTTTAAATTAGGCAATGGGATCTCTATGGAAAACATTGACCAAAGTAGATTGTGCCAAGTAGATGGTATCTTTGTATTTGCATTTTGAGCAAATAGTGATGGTCTGTTTTCCTATCATATTAATTACTGCACTGGGTTCAATTTGTGATGTTTGCAAGTCAAATTAATTTTCATATGGGCAGCAAAATGAAAAAATATAATGCAATCTAGACTTTTCACTGATCATACCAAAGATAAGCTGAAAACGCAATGAAAAGAACTGGTTGGCTTATTACATGGAGCTTATATTCACAGGTGCTTATTTTCTTAGGATAACTCGTAATAACTGTCCCTAAGAAACTTGGCCAATAGAACTGACATACAAATAACATGTCACGATGATTGCAATGGAGGAGTGACGTACCATAGCACACTGTATAGGCTCACCGCTGGCTCTCCTTTTTTTGCGATGTTCCATGAAATTGCCACATACATCTTGTACTTTTTCATTGTGTAACCCTATCTGCAAGTTGACACGGCTAATTTCAGACATCTCTACATGATAATACATTGCATATCCCTTGCGCATATTTAAACCACCAATTAATGATTGTGTGCGTAGCATAAACTAGCCATGACTCTGTGTGCTGGACTAGCAGGCACTCTAAGGGAGCCTAATGTAGTGCACTGGAATTCCTACATGCCACCTACGATTTTGTGTAATGTACTGCCTCTGTTCCTAAATATATGTCTATGTAGAGATTCCAGTATGGACCACATACAGATGTATATAGATGCATTTTCGAGTGTAGATTCACTCATTTTGCTCCGTATGTAGCCTATAGTGGAATCTCTAGAAAGACTTATATTTAGGAACGGAGGTACGAGGTAGTATCATGTATGACATCTACATATCTAATTTAGCAGCCAGTAGTAGAAATCATTGTCTGCACAAAGGGATTACTGGTCGAAAATCCTAGCAAAGCACGCTGGCAGGCACAGAACAATACAAGAGAGAGAGACGCGCTTACAAGATCATAGCAATGCCTCGGTCCAGGATCTTGGTTGGCCAAGCTGTTAGATCCAGAAGAAACATCGTCCTTGTAGTTTTTGCCAGCTGCATAACAGGTAACAGCGACCTGTTAGTATATTTGAAGTACATCGGGCAGGTGATGCTGGACGGGTTTAAAGGTGACAAGTACCTAGGCCGTGGCGGGTGCTTGGCATCTTGCCAGACGGTGGGAATCAGGTTAGAAACGTCAAGGGTGATGACGCTGCGCTGGCTGTCGGGGTCCGGTAAGGAGATCTAGAACCGTCGAGTAGGGTGTTTGTGGAGCGGCTCCGGTAGGGTGGACTACGGTGTGGGCGAAGCGGATCTGTGGCCGTGGACGAGGGCGTAGGTGAAGCTGCTCCGGTGGTTGGGTTAAGGATGGTGTCGACGATGCGGATCTGCGGCCGTGGACGGGGCGTCAGAAGCTGCTCCGGTAGGTTGGATGAGGGTGCGAGGAAGCGGATCTGAGGCCGTGGACTTGTGAGTTGGCAAAGCGGCCCCGGTAGGGTTGAGAATGGTATAGGCGAAGCTACTCCGGTGGGGTTGACGATGGTGTCGGCGAAGCGGCTCCGGTAGGGTTGAGGAAGGTGTCGGCGAAGAGGATCAGAGGCCGTCGACGGGGGCGTCGGTGGGGCGGCTCCGGGGGGGGTGTGGACGAAGCGTCTCCGGTGGGGAGTACGAATGAGCCGCTGCAGATGCGCTGCGGTTGACGAGAGTACCGGCGAAGCAGATCCGGCGCCGTGGACAAGGCCGGCACTGAATGGGCTGTGGTACAGTGGTGGATGAGCAGTCTACTTGTTTCTAGGGGAGGTGGGAGGGGTAGATGCGGCCGCAGAAGCAGATCCGGCGAGGTGGACGCCGCTGGCAGTGAATGGGCTCTGGTACGCCGGTGGATGAGCAGTCTAGGGTTTCGAGAGGGGAGGGGAGAAAGGCCGATGAAGTACGGACGGCGTGATGTGAGATGCTCTGGTGCTGTGGAGTTAGTCGTTTTTGCGGGAGGGGGAGAGGAAATGGGGGTGCCGTGTAGTGGGGGGAACCGGAAGTTACCAAAGCAGCCCCGACCTATTATGTAGATGAGGGCGGTATTGTAACTGTTGGTCTCCGTGCACCAAGGACAAAAGGGGAATTTCGCATGCTAAAGACTAAGGTGGCGGAAATTTTAGAAGGAGGCGGGAGATTTTGCCGCCCGCGGGATCGTTCGTATCCAGTTTCAACTAATTTTGGACCGTGCTAGCGGGAAGGTCATGCGAGACTGTGTACACGGGGCACGCGTCAGCAGTTAATAACTGGTGTGAAGTCCACCCCAGAAAAAAAGACAATAACTCGGGATGATGCGCCGATAACTTGGACGTTCACACGGGCGCGGCCAATCGTACGGGTGTAGTGGCGCGTTCACAAAAAAGGGATCAAACGCTCAGCCTATGTATTTCTCGTGTAAATAGATAATTTAGTGCAATTGGTTATTTACTTTAAACATAATGCATTGACGTGTTAGTGTAGAGGCGCACAAAAAGAAATGGATATTGTAGTCCGCTACTTAAAAGTGTTACCTCATATGATTACATAGCCTCCATTTCATAAATTGCGTACCCGTTGAATTCATATATGAATATTACATATATTACTTCATAATAGAACCTTAAATCATCCAAGACTAATGATTTTGAATGCAAGAGTAACAATGGTGCATGTACATGATAGCTACATTGGTTGTTTGAAGAAACATCACTGTAACTTTGGCATGCACAACTGAAAAGGTTTATTTAAATAGAAAAAATGTGATATGTGAGTGTCCAATCTTTATAGCGTTGAATCGATATTGTACCTTTGGCCACGATACGAAGTAGATATTGATTTATGTTCAAGCGATGCACGTCCACGATCGCTAGATAGTGATACGTGAATGAATTGTGCAATCTCTCTCACACGCATACATATCTCATTTCCCTGTGGGCATCGGAATCACACACGCGCACTTCGTGTATTTCTCTCCCTCCGTCAAGGTTAGAATTCGTCTTTCTACCCCGTCCTACAAGTCTCTCACACAGAAACACACACGCTCTCTCTGTCGAACACGCCCACCCCTTTAATTCCGCCCACCCACAGCCACTAATGTCTCAAAGTATAATAATGTCTCTCACACATATGCCTAAGGTTAACTCGAGTTCCGGAACCATATGAATACATACAATGGGATTCTAGCAGAGCACCTTTTGTTTTGAGATTTCGCTCTCTCTCTCTCTCTCTCTCTCTCTCTCACACACACACACACACACACACGCGCGCACGCGCGCACACATTGTTTCTCGCTTCATTTTTTCCGGCACTTGCATGCACACCGTTTTGTTTATCTTCGTGATGCTTTAAGTATGCCTCGCACAAATGCTATCTACCTATCCCTTAATATAGCTAGATATGTGTCACACAAACTCCTTCTCCCTACTAGCAAGATGCCCATGCGTTGCACGGAACATCAAGATGCATTTGTATGAGTAGTTTATCTTGTGGGAGAAAAGGATGAACGAGGGAATGCCTTATTTGCAAATGCGGAGAGGGGTGTGGGTATCTTTTTGCAAAATTGCCACAGTTTCCTTCCTATCCGTCGGATATAAATCGGATGGCCTATATTGCAGGATGGCAGGAACACCATCATCACCAACTCTGTTTTTTATAAGAGTAGGGATATGTAAGTGTCACTGCCCCCCCCGACACACACACCCACACCCACACAACCACACACACACACTTCCCAACACCGAAGGAGTAGGGTGACACCTCGATCTTGATACTAATCTATCGACTGGCTTCTCTCTCAAACACACACACACGCACACACTACCCGACACCGAAGGAGTAGGGCGGCACCTCGATCTTGATAGTAATCTATCTACTCCTCTTTCAAACACACACACACACATACACACACACTCGCTAGTTGTGCCTCTGTGCCTACCGCGCACACTCTCGATACGTCTTTCTCTCCCTCCCCCTCCCCCACCCCAACAATGACAGCAGAAGGGTGACAACTCGATCTGATCGTAATCTGTCAATTGGTTTCTCTCTCGAACATTGTGTCTCTGTGCCTCGCTCAGTAGCCCCCTCGATATGTAGACTTCTCGCGCGCGCACAGCTGTAGTGACGATGACGCTGAACCCAGTGTGCCTCGTTTTTACCGGCCTCATGTGACAGTTTTCACCCTGTTTTCTGTTAATCAACAAGGCAACCTTTTCTTTGTTATTACTAGTGACTCTGAAATCATTCAGGGCAGACATAAAATATATCACTTCAACCCAATTATCGCAGTAACTATTTTAAAAGAAACTAGCTAGATGCCCGTGCGTTGCACGGAACATCAAGATGCATTTGTATGAGTAGTTTATCTTGTGAGAGAAAAGGATGAACGAGGGAAGGCCGTATTTGCGAACGTGGAGAGGGGTGTGGGTATATTTTTGCAAAATTGCCATAGTTTCCTTCCTATCCGTTAGATATAAATCCGACGGCCTATATTGCAGGATGGCACGCACACCATCATCACCAACTCTGTTTTCTACTCCCTCCGTTCCTAAATATTTGTCTTTTTAGAGATTTCAACAAGTGACTACATATGGAGCAAAATGAGTGAATCTACACTCTAAAATATGTCTACATACACATCCGTATGTGGTAGTCCATTTGAAATCTGAAAAAGACAAATATTTAGGAACGGATGGAGTATAAGAGTAGACATGGAGATATATCTCCAGCATGGTCTACAACAAAAATGTGCTGGACTGGTTAGCGCCGGATGCTCGCAACGCGATGACATGAGTTCGAATTCTGTCTTTAACTTTAGATTTTTATATTATATATTACTTATTTAATATATACTTCTTTCGCTACTGTACTGACAGTGGAACCCACAGAGTACTTAGAATACAAGATTAAGGATGGACTTGTTTCTTTTTAACTTTCTGTACGAAGCTGTAGCCACCCTGCAAGTCACGTGTACACTGTACATGCAATTAACTTTTTATAGAGGGACAATCATACACGCAATTAACTCAAATGGATTGGATGTCACTCTATTATTTCCAGCATAAGAGCATCTCCAACGGCAGCCGGCAAATTTCCTCCCGCTTCCTTCCGCGGAGGACGACATCAAACGCCAGCGGCATACATTTTCACAACTCTAACCAACCAGATGAAATTCGTGCAAACACGGACTGATTTCATATAAGCATGAAGGATTTCGTATAAAAAAGCCGGATCTTCATATAAACATGATGGATTTCATTACATTTACATGAACTAAGCGGTGCCAATCCGGCTCTCTTGGTATAATTAATACTCCCTCCGTCCGGAAATACTTGTCCTAGAAATGGATGTATCTAGACTTATTTTAGTTATAGATACATACAATTTATCCATTCTTAGAACAAATATTTCCCGCCAGCTGGAGAGGGAGTACATAATCTAAATGGCCGCCCGCGGATCCCTTTGTCTTCCTCATGTCCGGCAGACACTTGCGGGGTCGACGAAGGTCCTCGGAAGAGACGAAGAAGCAAAGAAACCACCTGAATGCGCAGTCGTCGCCTCGGCGGTGGCCTTCATGGGACCCAAGTGGCGGCGGCCTCCCGTGTTCTACTTCTCCTCGATGATGGCGGCGGACACGGAGAAGCTGGCCACCGACTCGTCGCTCTCCATGCACCCGGCTTCTGTCTCTGCCTGCATGGCGCTGCCGCAGGCACGGGAGGCGCGCCCACAGACACGGGAGGCGCGGCACCGCAGACACTGGTGGCGCGGTACGACGCGGCAGCGACGACGCCCGTACCGGTGTGCTCGCCGCCGTGCCGGCGTGGAGCAACTCGCCACTCCTCATCGAGCTGAACTGGAGCGGCGAGTTGCTGAACCACGCGCCTGCTTGGGGCGGCAACTGGCTCCGTCGGGCCAAGCGAGGTTGGTGAAGCACCGAGCGGCCTCGCCCGTATCCGGAGGGCTCGGCGGGCCACCCAGCCGGGTAATATGCCGGAGAACGGCTCCTCGGAAGCCATCGGAAGAGTGGAGAAAATGGTGAAGGAGGAGATGGGGGAGCGGCGGAGGGGTGCGATTCTTGCCCGCTGTCTGTCTGGCCTCGTGTAAATAGAGGGCGGACGGTAGGAGCTTGGCCGGCGTCTGGCCTCGTTTAAACTGAGGGCGGACGGGAGGAGCTCGGCCGGTGTTGCGTTTAATTCCGGCCCGCTCATGAACGGACGTGTGGCCGGAGTAGGTTTCTCGGTTTGCATGCGGGTTTAACGAGGGGTTTGATGGAGGCGAGGAGGCGTGTTCAGCCGGGCGTGCAGCGGGCGGCGCAGTACTATTCGATTTGACAGCGGGCGGCGCAGTTCCCGATACGGCTTTAATGCAGACGAGGGAGGGAGTAGCGGTTCCCGAAATGTTGAACGGCCAATGCATCCTCCTTCAATTAATGCATGAGGGAAGTAATGGGAGGAGGACCGGGAAAAGAGGCTGCACGATGTGAATGCAACGCAGTTTGCCCTCATATAAAGGCGCCCCTCCATTCCAATGCATCTACCACATCGTACGCACCTAAGCATTTGCCTAAGCACCTACACTAAGCGCAAAAGAGCTCACTCCAGACCCATGGCGGCGATGCGCGCGAGCGGCCAGCGGCTGTGCCAGATGGTCCACGACGTCGGCCTGCGGCATGGCGCCGAGGATCGTCTCCAGACGGTGTTGGAGACCGGCTGGTGGATGGCCGCCGTCGACGCCAACTACGACTCTCAGTTGGACCAGATGATCGTTGCCACCACCAACAAGTTCACCGTCCTCAAGAAGCTCGCGGACGACATCGCCGTACTCCTCCAGCCCGCGCGCCCGGGCTCCTCATTGCCTGCCACCCTAATCGGCCTCCATGGCCGGAACCTCTTTCAAGCACTGGTGGCCCTGCGACTGCCCGCCGACGCCACGAAGAATGTCCACCTGGAGGTCGCGCTCGCCGCGAGGCGCCTCGCCCTGCAAGAATTCGTCGACCTACACATCCACGTGTACGAGCAAATCGTGTACATAGGTATCTACAAGGCCAGTGAGGACGCTACGACGTTGGCCTTCCTCAACCGGCTGGAAGCCTTGGATGCCTTTGCTGAGAAGCACCTCGACCTCGCCACAAAAGCCGCCGCTCCTTAGCCGCCGGTCGGTGGCCCGGCGCACTAAGTTGAGGAGGAGGAGGTCGTACGTTGATGGATGCATCTTTCTTCTTGCCTTCTGTAACCACCACTGCGATCGCATCATCATCGTGGCCTTAATTCTTATTGTGCTGTTGCATTCTCGTTCCAGTCAATACCGACATGTGCGATCCCTTTGCTTAATTATATGCATCACTGTAACTAGTACTCCATCCGTCAATTTATAAGTTGTGCTTACCTTTTCCATCAACTTCGTGCAACGCGCGGGCATCTTGCTAGAAACACTAGAACATGTCGGACCGCGTGTGACCAAACCGACGATGCGCCAACCTAGCTACTACGTACCCTGCTTATCTGGCGGAAATAGCCCCGCCCTAGCGTTTCCAATCGTTATTTCTATCTATCGATCGTGCCAAGGAGCAGAACCAAAATGTTACAATTTATACATGTTTCTCTACTCCTACTCCTATAAAAGACTCAGTTGGTGATGGTGGTGTGTCTGCCATCCGTCGTTTCTGACCATTAGATCTGCATCTAACGGCTGTGAGGTAAGTTGTGGCATTTTTGCAACAATAGCCCACTTCTCTGCTCCAATTTGCAGAAAACCCCTTATTATCTTGAAAGCAACCACATCCCTCCCTCACCTCATCAAAACAGCCTGAGAAATATATTTTGAGTGAAAAGTACTCCCTCCGTTCCTAAATATTTGTCTTTCTAGAGATTTCAATAAGTGACTACATACGGAGCAAAATGAGTGAATCTACACTTCAAAATATGTCTATATAATCCGTATGTGATAGTCCATTTGAAATCTCTAAAAAGACAAATATTTAGGAACGGAGGGAGTAATATATTAGGAGTATATCAAAACAAGAGTGATTTCTTTCAAGTTTGTGAACAAGTACTACTATTCTACTACTTTGGATCCGTCGCAACGCACGGGCACATTGCTAGTAAAAGGAAAAGGCCTGCCGCGTTCGCGTCGCACTCCCCCCCACACACGCCCGGGAATCGGGAGTACTCCACGGCCCGTCCGGCACGACACATAGCTTAGGGAAGGCGTGTTGCCTAGCATTTTCACTTTCATGTGGGACCGCCGTTGAGCAAACCGACTATTGGCAAACCGCACCCCGCCCGCCGCCGGGTTGGAAAACAGAAACGAGGGGAAGATCTAGCTGTAGCACGGAAGCCAAGAAATTTGGTGTCAGATGGGGCTCGTTGATAGAGTAGGAGCATTCCGTACTACTCTACTCCTACTAGTACCAAGTTTGTACTATACAACTAGTACTACCACTATACAACTAGTAGGTACGTGCACGGCACAGCATCGTAGGAACAAAAAACGGGAAGATCTTGTTTTGGGTGATTTATCTTTTTTCAGTCAACGTAGTATGAATAATATGATGTGGGGGGCACCCATGAAGCTTATGTGGCTTGGTTGCATGGCTACGAAAGGTTAGAGAAAAATAAATAGATAATGTGTTTAGAGTGCACTCCACTAAACAGATATACTTTGGATCCATTGCAACGGGCCGGCACATCTATATCTATACCCCCTATATAGTGTGTGAATAACTTTGAAAGTTGGTTGTTGGATGAAGCCAATCCGACGGTACAAAGATGGCAAATCCGAGCACTACTGGCCGTTGGATATCATCTACATTCCACCAGATTCTGCCACATGTAGAATCTAGAAGACTCCATGGTTGAACTTCATTCATGACTAACTTTGCCACAACTAAGCTTAGGCAAAGTGTGTCTGCCACAAAAAATGTGGCTAACAAAATGGCCACCACAAGTGTGGCAAGATTTGGCAAGAAGTTGAGTCTATGACATGTGGACCGTGTAGCTAGAAAAGTGTGGCAAGCCACAAGTGTAGCAATGAACGAAACACATGCCTAGTGTGTTTGGTAGGGTGTATGAAGGGTGCATGATCCCAAGAGTTCCCTTCTCGACCCACTTTTGGGTGTTTGGTAGAGTGTATGGAGGGTGCATGAGTCCACACTAGCTTAGCACAAATACACTAGAAGCATGCATGAAGAGAGCATACATGAAGAGGGGTGTTGAGTTGAGCATGCATGAAGAGGGAACAACTATGCTGAGACGAGAACGCAACCATACACACTTGTGGCACGCCTAAGATTAGGCGTGGCAACCTTAGGCTGCAAACCAAACATCTATACCCCTATATAGTGTGTGAATTAACTACATAATTGGTTTGATGCCAACAATTGGCATTGCCAATATTTGGCAAGCCAACATTTGGCAAAATCAAAATTTGCCAAATGTTGGCAACTTTTTTTGAGGTTGAGAAGAAAAGTTGGTAGCCAACCAATCACTAGCCAACATTTGGCATTTGCCAAATATTGGCATGCCAACTTTTGGCATCAAACCAATCATGCTCTTTTGAAAGTTGGTCGTTAGATCAAGCCAATCCGACGGTACAAACATGGCAAATCCGAGCACTACTGGCCGTTGGATATCATCTACATTCCACCAGATTTTGCCACACGTCGAATCTAGAAGACTGCACATGCAGAAGCATAATGCACAAACCACCAGAATCTCATGCGTGCAATGCACGTGTACCTTACTAGTAGTTGGTAGTAGTAAGAAACAAATTCCGGGTTTGGCATGAGCTCATACTGCGGGAGCACCACAAGGCCTGCCGCAGGAGTTACATTTCCCTCTCGGGGCCCACGGGACCGAAATTTAGTGGCTTAGTGCCCGGCCTATGTGTCAATGACATGCGGACCTTAAATGCGGCTGGCCCACATGTCATTCTCATGGTGGTGGTGTGGTTCGCGACTCACTCGTTCGAGATGAACCGGCAGGTGGTGGCGTGGCCGTGGCGAGGGTGCCACAGCTGGGCGTCGGGGTGTTATGAGGCGTAGATGGCCACACCGGCGGGTACTACCTATAGTACAGAAGTACTCCAGCTGAGGATTGATGCCCGGGACGAAATGTGTCACAGCCGCTGGATGAAAATTCGATGGTGCGGGAGTACGGATCGGAGCACAGCAGCGGAGCAGGCAAACCGCGTCCAATCGGGTGTGGCTGTGGTAGAAAGTTGATGGTCGCCGCAGTTCAGCTGGCCCGCATGTCATGCACACAAAGGCAGAGGAGCGGTGGGGCCGAGAGGGATGAGGCGCACGTCGGGGGGATGAGGATCCCCTGACGTGAACAATCCTACCATTCTATCACTGACATGTGGGACCCCCAAGTGTGGGTCCCACCAGTCAGCGAAGGAAAGGCAGGGTAAGGCAGTGATAGCCACGTCAGAGGATCCATGTCCACGTCGGGGGACGTCGTGCTTACAGGTAGGGTTGGAGCGGCGTCGTGGGAATCGCGTGTGGGTGTGGCAGTGGTAGAAACAAGAAACGTGATGGTCGCCGTGGTTCAACTTCCATGGACAAGCTGTCATGTCTGCTGACACATGTATATCAAAACTAGAGTGTTTATATTTCAAGCACGTGAACAAGTATTATTCTACTACTTTGGATCCATTGCAACGCACGGGCCAGCACATTGGTAGTAGTAGTGTCTATCTCTATCTCTAGAGGCCTTCCCTCGTTCATCCTTTTCTCTCACAAGATAAACTACTCATACAAATGCATCTTGATGTTCCGTGGAACGCACGAGGATGTTTCCTTGGGGGTCTCTCCAGCGCGGCGTGGCCGTAGTTGCAAGTTGACGCCCCTTGAGATGCCGACGTTGAGGGGCACTCGGATTTCCTCCGATGAGCAGGTAAGATGAGTTTGATCACGTAGTAAATGCATTCTAAAGACTACTTCCGTGTCCATTTCCTAATTCTCCCCCTGCCCACTGTTTCACAGGTTAGGCTCGGTGCGAGTGGAGATTGGCTTGCATATGTACGGGAGGGTACCAACATCAATTTGCACAACATTTACAACGGTGACACCGTTCCCGTAGAACCTTTGTCCAACATTGGGATCAGCCATGCAACGGGCCACCGCATGAATTGGTACGATGGAACCACGGTGAGATTGCACATGGCGGTCAAAGGTGGACCATGCTGTCTGCGGCCGATTTGTTGCCGTACGAGTACGAAGACGTTGTGCTCCTTTCTAACCGCTTCTTCACGGTGACAAACCAGGGGACTTGTTTCGTATGGGACACATCCTACGATATACTCCCTCTCTCCCAGTTTATTTGTTTTGAATCTTTTGTTTTATAAGTTTCAAATTCAAATTTAGAGCTCCCCATCACATGTTGAGATTACAATGTCCATTAAATCGTTGCGTGCATGTATAGTAAAGAAACAAATCTCGAGTTTGGCACGAGTTCGTGCAGCGGTAGCACCAGCCTAGTGCAGGACTTACATTTCCCTCTCAGGGCCCTCAGGACTGAGCTTCAGCGCCTTACTACACCTGCCTTTGAGTCAATAACATGTGGACCCGACAGGTGGCTGGTCCACATGTAATGCTCCCGAAGGCAGAGGGGCAGTGGGGCCGAGAGGGGTGAGCCGCAGGTCGGGGGACGTGTGGTGTCATGGGTTCGTGCGGTGTCGTGGGAATCGCGTGTGGCTGTGGTAGAAACTTGATGCTCGCCGCATTTAAGGTGGCCCACATGTCATGCACACAAAGGCAGAGGGGCGGTGCGGCCGAGAGGGGTGAGGCGCACGTCGGGGGACGTGGTGCCGTGGGTTGGAGCGGCGTCGTGGGAATCGCGAGTGGCAGTGGATGAAACGTGATGGTCGCCGTAGTTGAACTTCCATGGACAAGCTGTCATGTCTACGGACACATGCATTGCATACCGATCACTGGAAGGAGTAGTAGAGAAAGCTAGGCGGATAAATAGTTCCTTATAGTCAAGCGGACCCACGCTACTACTTGTTCCAAAGACATGCACACCATCGAAATAGTCCATCTATATCAATATACATAGAGAGGGAATATTTTTTTTACAAGAGAGGAAATAGTTCATCCATCCATAATGCCCTGCTGCTGGTGCATCTTCTTCTTCTTCTTCTTCTTCTTGTTCTCATTTTCTGTGGGAGACGGCTTCGCAACGTGCTCTCTGGACCTTGCAGCTATCTCGAAACTCACACGGGCATCGAGGGCAGCATATTTTATCCGCTCGTACGTCAAGGGATAATTCTCCCATCCAGACGACCTTAATGCCAGCGTCTCATCACCCTTCTGAAGATTTGTTCCTAGCACAAAATTTGCTACCTCGAATAGGGATGGTGTCGGTTTATCACAATCTTCTACAGGAATTTTTATTATGGTTTGTAGGTCAGCGATCCTTTTCAAATCAAGGTTGTACGGCTCCAACTTCTGTTTGTCCCCTGCGATGGCTGCCCCACAGAAGTATATGTCCTCCCGAGACAAGAAATCGTGAAGCTCACCTGGTATGGAGGGCGCGTGTATGATGTGGTACACCAAAACATCATCTTCGAGGCACAGCTGAAGGACAACGGCGCGTTGGATCTTCCCAGTGGCACGCTCCGTGTACTCTGCGTCGAGACCGATGACATTCATCTCCACCTTTTGGAGGGAGTTGGATACATTGTTGATCCACTTCCGAACAACCCTTGGGTGGTCGGTGACTGTGGCAACTATGCTCAACGAGCCTTCGACGAGGACATGTTGGACGCTAAAAACCTGCATCTCGATCTCTTTCGCCATTTGGAACCGCTGGACCGGAGGGCTATGGTTTGGAGAATTAGGATTAGATGGCTAGTCTAACTGAAGAAGATGATTATTTATAGGGGCTTCGGAATTACTCCAGGAGGATGTGAAGAGGTTAAAACAGTGTGAATGCAGTGTGGTTTGGATGCAAATGAAGATCAAGGAGTAGTGAAAAAGCCGAGGAAAATCGGTTCCCGATGGAGAAGTAAATGGGAGAAGTTATGCGCATGCATGAGGAGAGCTGCGGTGGTTTGACTGCTGCATGCAATGGATTGGACGGGCTCTTCGGTTGCCTTTTCTCTCTCCCACGTGCACAGAATGGCCAACTTGCATGCTACAGTTTATTGGCTGGAGTCTGGCTGCAGCTGCTGATGCGTACGCTAATTAATGCTGTGAATGCGGGCATGGAGGGAAATGGGTGCATGCAAAAGGGTATATACGCAGACTAATTAGAGAAATACTGAAAAAAGTTATGCGCAGACAAAAGAGGACCGGAGGGAGTACTACTCATGTTCCTACTACGGTTAAGGAATATGCGGTTATCCTCAAAAAAGAAAAGTCCTTCTTCGCGCTTCCGCATGCACGAGAATTTGGTTCTGCTCGCAATATGGATGATAGCTGGAGGATGAAGTGAACCCAGAGGCATGCTAGCACGGGAGTACTACTCATGTTCCTACTACTCCTACTAGTAGTAGTAGTACAACTGTGGTACACTTGATGGTCAAAATACTATTATTCATCCGGTCCTCACAGTGAAGTGACAAGACCCTGCGCCCGAGGTGACACCAGTCCAGGCGGCGTGTCCGGGTTACCAAAGTCAGCCTCACCTTGTGCACTGTGCAGTCACTGTCACCGCCGCTGTATAGCATGCCTCGCCTCGTCTCCCTCTCCCCTAGCACCACTCCATCTCCATCTCCGTCTCGCCGGAGATCCTGAGGTCACTCTTCATCATCTCACTGTGCCCCCGCGTACCCTCGCCTCGCTCGCCTCCCCCAGTACCACTATTCCCTCGCTAGCCGCTCCAGCACCGACAGCCTTCTCCCCCGTAAATCAAGCCCCCCAAAACCCCACCTTCCAAACTCCACCATGGCCGAACGCGAACCGCGCAGCATCCATATGAGCCGCGATTGGAGCAATCTCCCCAGTGACGTCCTCGACCTCTGTTGTTCGTGTATGGATATGTTGAGCGCCCTGCGGCTGGCTGCATGCTCGAGGGGCATGCACACGGCCATCATCGAAGCGAGGCCTAAGCTTTTCAAGACACCCTGCTTGCTGCTATCTGGTCTTGCGAGATTGGCTCACCATGATACGGAGGCGTACATGATGCCCCTCGACTTCAATCCGATCTCCATTAGCCGAAACTTCTTTGCAGGTATGTAGTGGGTCGCCGTACATCATTTCCCTCGACTTCGATCCGATCACCATCGCCCGAAACTTCTTGGCAGGTATGTACTGGGTCGGCATGAACTCCCACTGGATGGCTGCCTTCAGAGAAGACGGTAAAAAGTTGGTGCTCGTGAACTTCCAGACCTCCCATGAGATTATCCTTCCTCCGTTGGATTATATAGAGTTTTACCATCGCGGTCCAAGTCATCTAGATTACCACGTCAGTTGGACGGACCTTGTTTTGCAGAAGATTGTAATCTGCCAAGTGCCCACACGACATGCGAATTACGCAGACTTCAAGCTAATTGCCTTGTTCGACCGCGGACTCGCCTATCTTTACGCCGGTGCCTTCTTTAGCTGGAGACAACTCAGCTCGCAGTGGATCATCGTCAAAGCTGATACACACTTCTGTGATGCTATTGAACACAATGGCATCATCTACGCGATCGACAAAGCAGATGGCACCACGTATTGCTGGGACGGCGCGTGTAAGTTGTTTCCGTCTCATGTTAATGATGACGCCATGACACTGTTTGAACTTTTTGTGATGATTGGCATATCCCTGTTTGAGCAGAATTTGAGTAGAACTATGGCAATGTATTAGAGACGCCGTAAATCAGCTATATTTGGAATGAGTTAATTCATGCGATTGTGACCATGTCATTACAGCCAATTTGTACCCCTGAATAATCAAACGGTTAGGAATATATGGATATTCTCCTTATTTTACAGTAATCTATATACTACTACTAAATATGAGTGTGTATCAATGGCCATGTTAGTTTCCTCATTTTCATGATGTAGAAACATGCACCACACTGTTGGTTTCATCTAACCATACATTAGGGAAGTAAATGTGCATATGGAGAACTCTATATTTGGAAGTAGTGAAATCCTGTAATGCTTACCATGTGTACATACCTATATTCGCCCTTCAGCAATCAATGGCTAGAATAATATCCTCACAAAAATTTGCCCACAGAACACGAGTATATAACAATGCATGGTCTGTTAGTTACCTTGAAGAATTTGTTTGTGAGGACAGAACATGATTACATAACATGCATGACATGGTAGTTTCCTGTGAAGAATCGATTGCGAGATAACATGAGTATAACCATGCATGGCACTTCTATATTTTCGAACCCAGTATACATTTCCCTGTATTTTCCTCCCAGTTCCAACAGGGACATATCAATGTTGTTTCTTGCATTATCCTACTCATACTCTGAACAATGCTGATCTTACATTAACAATGCCTGTCCTTTTTGATATGATGCAGTGTCCCTACAGTTACTGCCCTTTGTAATCACACCACCTTTGCCAAAAACAGGGAAGCACAACTGGTTCCTCGCTCGATCAGACGACGGCAAAAGACTGATGATCATTCGGACACATGAGCCGGAAAAGTTATATTGCAAAAACCCCACTGTATACAAGCACCGTGAAATACGTGAGTATCCGGACAGTGGCTGTTACGTCTATGAGCAGGATACCAGCTTGTTGGGGCCTTCAGGATTTTTTAGTTGGAGGCGGGTAAACAGCCTTGGTTCACACTCTCTGTTTCTCGGACTCAATTATCCGATTAACCAGGAGATCACCGTTGGCAAGGACCTTGATGGCAGAGAGGCTCTGTTTGCTATGGAAAACTGTGTCTACACGGCGAGCCCTAGGAGTTCGGGAGCAAACTCCCCTGATTGTCAACGATACAGCCTGCAGCCAAAAGAAGGTGAGAATGACAAAGGCATCCGGATTAACTTTGATCCTTGGATGTCTCAATTACGACAGGCAGTGATGTGGTTCAAGCCTTCAGGTTGATAGGTAATTGGGCTGTTGCGTCGAAAGGGTGGAGTACTGGTGTCTCCGGATCATTGGTCGCTGAAGCGGGGCTGCAAATTATGATGGTGTTGGATCATCTCTTCGAATGACTTTGTTGTCTTTGCTGCTTGTTCTGGATGGGTAGTTCTTTCTTTTGTTATGCATATTCCTTGTCATTTGGTCATCCTCGTCTATGTCACTCTTACTATGTAATAGTTGCCTCTGTTTAGAATGTCATTCTCGTCTGGATCACGAGAGTCTGAGCGCTGCAGATGGGTGCGTTTTGGTGGTGTAGCAAGACTTCTTATGAACTATCATGTCTTGCTGTTTATGTCAGTAGTAGTCACTAGTCAGTGTTTGAATGTTGTATATATCGTTGTTTCGAACTGTTTATTGTCTCGAACTACTGGTGGGCTAAATGAGGGCATCACCATTCTCCAGTGTTCAGAGTGTATCTCCTTTTTTCAAGTTATATAATTTGAGCTCAGTGTCTTTTCGATGATGTACACTTGTTTGGGCCAGTGAGGTGTCGTTGAATATGGGCCGAGTAGTAACGCAATGCCAAACAGGTCAATTATGACTCTCAGGCCGGGCTCTCAAAAGATCCTCAAAAAAAGGCCGGGCTCTCCAAAAAAGAAAGAATAAGGACTCTTAGGCCGACATGTGGGCGCCACCGGTGTTTTCGTGCGCTTGCGCGCCGAGAGCATATTGGCGCGTGTTCGAAATTCAAGCTACCTTTTCATCCCCAATCTCCCGCCCCTCCCCCACCTCTGGAATCTCGATTCCTACTCCAGTTCCCCCAAATCCCCCTCCTGTACTCCCTGTACTCAAGCTCACTATCATGTCGCCGGTCAACGCGGATCTCCGAGCCGGAGATCCTGAGGTCCGTCCTGCCTTCGGTCGCTGCGTGCTGTCGCTCAACAGTGGCATGGCGGCGCTTGACGACCAGTTTGCCGGCAAAGTGCTGATGGTAACCATCAACGGCGACCGGCCTCCCGTCTCGCCGGACGACCTTGTCAAAGCTCTTGGCATTGCGCACGGCATCCAAATAAGTGACTTGCTCGTCGAAGTCTGTCCGCCACCGGCTGATTTCTTCGTCAGGTTCCGGACAACTTTCGACTGCAGTCGTGTGTTCGAATCTTCCCGGCGTTTGTTCTGCGATGGCGCGCTGGTGAGCTTTGATCGGTGGCACCCAGGATGGGGCTCGGTGCCCTCTGAGCTTGAGTTTTTAACAAAGCTTACCTTCCACGGCATGCCTCGACGTGCTTGGAACAGCGAGTCCATGAATGAGCTTATCAACGACCTTGGAGGTGAGCTCGTAAGTATGTTTGTTCCTCCAGACAGCTGGGCTCTGACGGTTATGGCATGGATGAAGAAGCCGTCCACCATACCGAAGGTGATTGGTGTTGAGATACCGGTGCAGGAACCGGGGTTGTACTATTCGTCGCCACCAAGGCCGCCGCGGACCACGTTAGGGATGTACCTGTATCGAGTGTTCGTGCATGTCGAAGAAGTGGTCAATCCATCAATCGAAGTCCTGCCGCCGCCGCTGGTGCCAGGGTCCGTCGACGACGTCCATTACAGGAGTCAACGTCAGACTTTCCCCGTGTTGCTCGGAACGATGGATGGCACAGGGCCTACTCCATCGCGCGGCGGAGGCCACTGCTTCTTTGGGAGAAGAGGCAGGGCTGGCTGCCTGGATGTGCTCTAATTTGAGGTAACAACTGAATCTTGTCAGATACTAGTTAAATCCGAGCTATGGGTGTGAAGCACTGATGTGCCAGTACATTTGATTGTGACCTGTTCTAATTTTGTACCTGAACTTTTTTTAGAAAGGGTTGTACGTCAACTTAATGTGCTAGCAGAACTTATTGTGTTGTCTGTCTGTTTTCTTTGCACAACATTCAAGATATTTCCCCGTCATTGATAAAGACGATGAACCGTTATGTACGAGTTCGTTGGTTTCAACATAGCCCTACCCGTAGCGATCCACTGCTTCCATCCTGATTGTGCCGCCTGCGTGAAATTTTTGTATGCAAGTTCAGTGTGCTATGAAGTTCTATATGATTGTGTCAACTATATAAGTTTTTACTGATCATCAACAATGCATATGGCTGAAAGATGTATTTACGAGCATCGACCGATGGGTCTCTCTCTCTCTCTCACACACACACACACGCACACGCACAAGTGGGACCCGTTGAATTATTTATTTGCTCGTGACAGCTTTTAATTAGGTTCCACTGTAATCTAACTTTTTTCTTAAGTTTAATTCAGCTCAGTGACTTCAAAAAGTTGTACAGAAGCCTTGTTTGGGCCTTTCCGGCGTCGCTGAATGTGGGCTGAGTAGCCATGTTAGGTTGTACTGTACTACACAGGCCTTTTTTTCAACATCAGCAATGCAACTGGGCCGACAGTTGTACACAATATCCGGGTCAACTTGTTATTCTCTGCCCCGCTGGGCTGCAAACTTTCCTAGGAGGTATGCATTAGGCTTAACAAGAAAATGGACTTTAAGAAATAATAAATGGGATGTAATTATAATAACTGGGCAGTAACTATAAAAAATGCACCAAACGCGTAATTAGTTTAAAAAATATATTATTTTTGGAATTTGAAAATTTTAATTTCATTACTTGTTGCGCGCGCAATATTTCGTTGGATTTTAACGTAATACAACTTTATTTTGAAATTATATTTAATCTGACTAGAAATTTCGGATAAAAATATTTCGGATCCCATAAAAATGTGGGAATTTTTTTGAATTCTGTTTTGAGCGGTTGGTTGAAATTATTAATCGTTGTCCTAGCTAGAAAATGGGTTGTACTTTTAACAAACTGTAAATGGGCTGTAGTAAATTCCATTAGAATTAAAAAATGGGTTGTACATTCTTACAAATCGCAAATGGGCTATATGTTCTCTGCCACACACTTGTGGGCCTTCTAAGTTGACGCGTCCCCTAAAAAACTAAGTTGACGCGTATGCAAGGCTTTGTCAACAACACACGGTTCTGGCAGCTGTGGCCGTTGGATGTCCATCCAACGGATGTCGTGCTTCTTCTTCAATCTCGGATATTCTTGCTTCAGCCGCCCAAAAAATGATTCCTCCCCCTGACATCTGGGGCGCACCGTTTCGGAGGCTGACCTGTGGGCCTACTAAGTTGACGCGTACCAAGGGCTTTGTCAACTTAGTCAATATAAACGATTCTAGCTGCAGTGACCGTACGATGTCCATCCAACGGCCGTAGTGCTTCTTCAACCTCTGGTCTTCTTGCTCCAGCCGCCCAAAGCAGCGCCGGTCGTGCCGCGTGCTCCTGCCTCCCGTGGCCGGCTGTGATGCCGCGGAGGCCTCACCGCCCCTACTACTCCCACCGCTGGCCAGGCCATCCCTCTACTCACCCACACCCCCTGTTATTCTGCGGCGACGGCAGCCTCACACCGCAGCCGAACCAGTGAACCCTCGTACTCCTCTCCGCGCGGGCTTCCACTGCCGCGTCTTCCCCGGCTCCGCGTCGTCCCCTTCCTAGGCCTCGCCGTCGTCCACCGCCCTGGTGCTCTCGGCGCGGCGTGGTCAACGTGGTCAAGGAACGGCTTCCATCGGAAGTGGACTGTACGTGGAGAGGCTGACAGCTGGGTCCACGGCCGCAGCAAGGAAGTGCCTCCTTATTACGCGCAAAATAATTATTCCTCCACCTGACAGCGGGGACCCACCGGACGGGCCACCGTATTTCGCGAAAAAAACGTTTCCCCCTGACTGCTGGGACCCACCAGCTACATCTTCGCACGCAAGGAAGTGCATCCGGGCCAAAAAAAACGATTCGCCCCCTGACTTCTGGGATCCCACCAGCTACATCTTCGCACGCCAGGAAGTGCCTGACAGTCGGGACCCACCTGGTCGAAGCGTACTTAGCGTTGTCTTTCTGGTCGCGAACGTGTACGTACATACTGGTCGATGTAGAGGCGCGCACGTGTCGTAGTAGAGGCGCGCACGAAGCATGTACACGTACGTACATCGGCCAAGTGTGCAAGAAAGAAATACGGCCACGTACGTACATACGGGCAGGGGTCTCGAACGCCTACTCGCGCATACGTACGGCCAGGGCTCGTGTACATCGCTGGGTCGGAACTGGAGAAACAGCGTCGTCGTTGTGTCATGGGGAGCCAACCGGCTGGGTCGGAACGGAATGCGTCGTCGTGTTCATCGGGAGGGCTTGGATGGAACAAGCCGATGGAAACGAGGCCTGGCGTACCGCAGAACGGAGGAAACGGCCTTGTGTTCGACCGGCCACGTTCGAAACGGGATCCTGTTCATCGGGAGGGGTCTGGCGTACCGCAAAACGGAGGAAACGGACCTCCTACGGTCGAAACGGGGGTCCTGTTGATCGGGAGGGGTGTGGCGTACCGCAAAACGGAGGAAACGGACTTGTGTTGGAGCGCTACGGTCGAAACGGGGGTCCTGTTCATCGGGAGGGGTGTGGCGTACCGCAAAACGGGACTCCACGGGATACTGTTCATCTCCACCGTCGACCCCCTCCAGCCTCCACGGGCTACTGTTCATCCACCGTCGACCTCCTCCAGCCTCCACCTGCGACTGTTCATCCACGGGCTCCTGTTCATCCAGCCTCCACCGCGCGCTACTCCACCGGCTACTGTTCAACCAGCCCTCTCCACGGGCTCCTGTTCAACCACCCCTCCACGGGCTACTGTTCATCCAGCCCTCCACCGTCTACTGTTCATCCAGCCCTCCACGGGGTGGTCCTGTTCATCCAGCCCTCCACGGGGTCCTGTTCATCCAGCCCCAACCGGCTCGATCGATCGGGGTCCTGTTCATCCAGAGGCAACACCACGGGGTCCTGTTCATCCACCCCCACCGGGAACTGTTCATCCAAACCCCCCAGCAACGCTCACTGTTCATCCAGAGGCAGCATCGATCGGCTTCAGTTAGCAGCAGTAGCGAAGGAATCGCTCGATCGGGTTCAGTTAACAGCCATCGATCGATCGCTCGGGTTCAGTAACGCGTAGCCTGCAGTGCAATCGCTCGGGT
Source organism: Triticum aestivum (assembly GCF_018294505.1). NCBI lineage: Eukaryota > Viridiplantae > Streptophyta > Magnoliopsida > Poales > Poaceae > Triticum > Triticum aestivum. The sequence continues at coordinate 64,970,619 of NC_057799.1, forward strand.
TCAGTTAGAGCCCAACGCTTTGCTCGGGTTCAGTTAGAGCCCAACGCCTCGCACCCACGCGCGTGCGTGTACGAGAGAAACGCGCATCGCTCGGCCCCGACCACCCACCGTAACCGGGAACACCCCGATATTTTCCTCGCCCTCGCTTCTACCACGGTTTTTTCCGTCATGGACGGCCCAAAGAATGTCATGTAGCTGCGTCTCCGGCCCGCCCAAGACGAAAAGCCCATTTTCTATCATGATTTTTTGTCATAGAAGTAGGAGCCCACCACATCTATGATGATACCGGGTTTTGTCACAGTTATCGTCATAGAAGTGTCATAAGTATGACAGAATTTTTTTCATTCGGCCCAAAATGTCACGGATGTGTCTTTTTTTGTAGTGTATATTAACTCATATCAATGACATAATCAGCTAGCGAGCAATAATAAGGTATCTCAAACGGCAACACGTTGTCAAAACAACCATGATATAATATGACAATAGTGGTATCTCGCTAGCCCTTTCTGAGACCGCAAAACATAAATGCAGAGCACCTCCAAAGTTCAAGCAGTGACTAAACATTGTAATTCATGGTAGAAAAGATCCAGCCATGATGCACCCAACATTAGCTACACACAAGGCATAAATTATGGCAGCTGTGCTCTCAGGTTCTGGGGCTTGTTTTAGAGGGTGATGACACAACATAAAAGTAAATAGATAGTCCCTTCGCAGAGGGAAGCAGTTATTTGCAGAGGTGCCAGAGCTCAAAATTTTAAAACAGAGGTAAATGATATTTTGAGACATGCACCCTTCTCATTTACTTCACGACCATCAGTTATCAATATCTTCCAGGCTAAACACGCTAGTGGCGGTTCCCAAGCGATAAAAGTAAAGGTTATGACTCCATTGGGAGTTTTTGTTTGATTATTTGTAAGCTTTTTGTTTGCATTTTGGGATTGGGCATCCCTATTACCACCCTTTTCTCGTGCGATGGCGAGTGATTAAACACTCGACCTGAGAATAAACCGCTTAGCATGGAAGATACCGACCACCTCCTGTCGTTCCATGAATGATCCAGGCACACAAAAAGGATATTTATTTGAAGTTTTTAGAGGTGTCACATGCAAATTTACTTAGGATGGCAGGGTAATACCATATATAGGTAGGTATGGTGGACTCATTTGGAATAACTTTGGGATCAAGGTTTTTGATGTACAAGCAGAATTCCCACTTAGTACAGGCGAAGGCTAGCAATTAGATTGAGAAGCGGCCAGCTAGAGAGCAACAACGGTCATGAACATGCATTATGCGTAAGTAACATTGGACACTAGCATGAGTAGGATATGAACACCATGAACATAAATATCATAGAGGCTATGTTGGTTTTGATTCAACTACATGCATGCACGTGTGCCAAGTCAAGCCACTCGAACATTTAGAGGAGGATACCATATCATCATACTACATCACAATCATTTTAACGCAATGTTGATATCCAAGATAAATCATTATCCACTCCTAGCTACTTATGCATGGCATGAGAAACTATAATCTCTAGTTGTCATTGCAAACATGTTTAATCATAATGGGCTAAATCATGGATACTAGGTTAAACATATTTACACAAACAGAACAAGTCGAGTTCATACCAGTTTCTCTCTGCCACGGCCAGTTCATCGAATATCGTCATTATTGCCTTTCACTTGCACGACCGAATGATGTGAAAATAATAATAGTGCGAGAGTGCCGTGGACTAATCTGGAATCTGCAAACATTTTATTCAACAGGAGAAGACAAGGTAAAATGGGCTCTTTATTAGTTCAACAGTTATTCATGTGAGAGCCACTCAACATTTTCATCGTGGTCTTCTCCTCGGTACAACTCGAATAAAAAGAAAAGAAATTCAAAGAAACACACTGAAATATTTTTGGAGTTTTTTGTTTTTTCTTTAACAAGCAAATAAAAGGGAAAAGCAAAAACGAGAAAAACTATTTACATGGGAAAGCTCCCAACAAGCAAAAGAAGAACAAGGAAATCTTTTTGGGTTTTCTTTTTAATATTACAACTAAGCATGCATAGAAAGTAAATTAACTACAACTAATCTTTTTTGGTTTTTCTAAAGTTTTTCAAACACACAAGAAGAAAGCATGAAAAATAAATCTAAGCATGGATGATACAATGAAAAAGTGTGAACACCGACAAATGGAATTTGTGAACATGAATGTAATGTTGGTGAGAAACACGTACTCCCCCAAGCTTAGGCTTTTGGCCTAACTTGGTAATCGGTCAGTAGCCTAGATAGTAGTTGGGGGTACTGAGGAGCGGGCATCCACTCATCCCACTGTTGAGGCTCCTCCTCTGCCTCTGCAGCAGCCTGATCGTTCCGGTAGGCGATGATGTCTGCAGGCATATCCTATATCTGCCCCTAGCAACAGAATCAAACAAAGCAGGAGCAGGCAATGGAATAATATCACGAGTGTTAATGCTGAAAACCAGGTTATATGGAATAGGGATGTCAGGAGAATTGTTATCAGTGAAGTGGTGGTGATCCCTGGCTGCACGGTCTAGGTAAATCCTAGTTAGAGGGTAGTCATGAGGGCGTATCTCAACATTAAAGTGAGCCACCAAACGAGTAGCGAAAATCCCACCATGTATTTTACCCTTGGACTTATTAATGCGGAGGCGACGAGCCACAATAGCTCCCAAGCTATAAGTGTTGTCACCCTCTATTGCACGACACAAAACAGCAAGGTCTGGTGAGCTGAGCGCACCCACCTTATCTCTAGCAAGCAAGCATTTTGCAATGAAAAGTGCAAAGTAATGAACAGCAGGAAAATGCAAGCCAACGCTCAACATCTCGCACCCTGCGGTGGAGTCGACCAGTTTAGTCCTTGTACTTCGGTGGAACCAAATTCTAGTATATGGACTGCAAACCTTTTCTGCTTTGGGTCTTAAGTGAATGAAAGGGTGGGTTAAAAAACCATGGCCAGCCCCCCTCAAGAAATCTCGCCCGTAGGTTACTGCAGTGATAGCTGACACCCCTCTCTCATCTCCCACTGTCAAGGTGCGATAAAATGCCTCAAACTCAGCCGGCCTAGGCTCAGCTAAGCTCCCGTTAGAAGGGATCATGCATATGTTACAAAATTTAGTAAGTGGTATCTGATGGTTTTCAGCATATAAATCAAACTGCACCTCAGGGGTATTATTCCTAGGAAGGAAAGTAAAACTTTGAACAAAGATGTTTGTGAGGATTTGGTGCTGTTCACACTCATCTGCGATGAAGTCGGTGAGGCCGGCATTAGCAGCATATTGTGTGAACTCCTGAAGGATTCCAGCCTCTTCCATGAACTGGGTATGTGGCCATTCGCACGGCCGTACCTCCGCCAACCTCCGAGGATGGAGATCACTGTTAGAAGACTCCCCAATAACACCTTTGGAGTTCTTCCTAGAAGCAAACTTCCTAAAGATATTCATCTTTTTCCTATGAATAAAAATTCTGAAATTTTTAGTCCACAATTTTTTCTCAACAAAACTTCACAAAATTGATAGCAACTAATCATAGGGATACATAGAGGCCATAGCAAGCATTCAAACTACTTAGAACTCTAATAATTCAACATGAAAGCTCATCTACAGCAGCACCAAGAGTAGCTAATTATTCAAAATATAAACCACTAAAACAAAAACTAATTGGACAAATGGTGGAGTCACATACCAAGCAACAATCCCCCGAAACAGTTTTGGAAACAGAGCTTCGAGCAAAGAGATCGAAATCCACAGGTTTGAGAGCAAGAACACGGGAGAGAGAGCAATGGAGAATTTTTTCTGGAGGTAAGTGATGATGTGGTGTGAAGGGATAAGTGAGGGGGCCCACGTGGGGACCACAACCCACCAGGGCGCGCCTGGGGGTCCTGTCGCGCCCAGGTGGGTTGTGCCCACCTGGTGCACCTCCCTCTGATATTATTTGCACCAGAAGAGAAAAAAATCGTATTAAATTTTCAGAGCATTCTGAGAACTTTTATTTCTGGGTCATTTTTTATTGCACGGGAAATTCAGAAAATGGACAAAACATGGCATTTTATTTTATTTAACAAAAAAACAGAAAACTAAAAGTAGGGACAGGAGGTAGTGCTTACCAAATTCATCAACCTCATACCGCTAAAAAATGATCCATTAATAAGGTTGATCAAGTCTTATTAACAACCACTTTCGATTAGCATGAAACCGAAGAACTTTCGTAAATCACTAAGTTACCTCAACAGGGATATGAATGTCCCCAACAATAAGCATTTCATATCTCTTTTTGACAGTAGGTAGAGGTATTTGAAAACTTCCAATTAGTGATTGTCGGAGATTTTTCAATAACATTAATACCATTAACTTGGAATTGTTTCTTCGGAAAGTACACCGTATGCTCATTACCATTGATATGAAAAGTGACCTTGCTTTTATTGCAATCAATAACAGCCCCTGCAGTATTCAAGAAGGATCTACCAAGGATAATCTACATGTTGTTGTCCTCGGGCATCTCAAGTATAACAAAGTCAGTCAAAATAGTAACATTAGCAACAACAATGGGCACATCCTCACAGATACCAATAGGTATGGCAGTTGATTTGTCAGCCATTTGCAAAGATATTTCAGTAGATGTGAGTTTATTCAAATCAAGTCTTTTATATAAAGAGAAAGGCATAACACTAACACCAACTCCTAAATCACACAAGGCAGTTTTCACATAATTATTTTTGATGGAGCAAGGTATAGTTGGTATTCCCGGATCTCCAAGTTTTTTAGGTACTCCATCTTTAAAAGTATAATTAGCAAGCATAGTGGAGATTTCAGCTTCCGGTATTTTTCTCTTATTAGTGATGATGTCTTTCATGTACTTTGCATAAGGAGGCATTTTCAAGATATTAGTCAAGCGAGTACGCAAAAAGACTGGCCTCAGCATTTCAGCAAAGCGTTCAAATTCTTCATCATCTTTATTTTTAGTTCACTCAGGTGGAAAAGGCATAGGTTTTTGAACCCATGGATCTCTTTCTTTACCGTGTTTCTGTCGGATTCTGGGTTTTGGCAAACCCTTGAGGTTCGAACACTGGGGTGCGCACGAAGATCTTTCTCTCTTCCTAGGTCGCTCTCGCAACGATCTCAAGGCCTAGCTCGACGAACCTGAAGAACAAGAGACACGAGGGTTTATACTGGTTTGGCCCAACCTTGTGGTGTAATACCCAACTCCAGTGTGGTGTGGTGGATTGCCTTCTAGGCTAAGGATGAACAAGTACATGGGAAGAACAGCCTCCTGAGGAGAGATGTTCTTGGGCTCGGTGAGCTGGTGGGTGCAAGGGTGGTCCGAATGATCCGTCCCCTTCTATGGTGATGGCTAGTCCTATTTATAGAGGCCCTGGTCCTCTTACCAAATATTAGGCGGGAAGGGATACCACAATGGCCAAATTTGAAGGGGGACAACTAGTACAAGCTATCCTGACAAAAGGTGGTCTTCGCCTGCCAAAGGCTCTGGTGATGACGCCGTCCTGGGCTCCATGATGACCTCCATCCTGCCGTCCTGCTGGTCTTGGTCATGTTGACCGATATGGAAACTTTTGCCTGATGCCTCGGGACTCCTCGCCTGCGGTTGCCCCCTTGGCACCAAAGGGGAAACTGGCTCCCTGTGCCTGCTGGCGCCCGCCTGGCCTTTGTCGTCATGGCTCACGTCACGTGCACCTCGCGAGGTGCCCCTTGCCTTGATATCTCCGCTCCTCGGGAGCCAGCCTAGTGAGGCCGCCCCAGGGGAGGTCTTGCATCGTCCGCCTCGCGAGGCTTGGCCCCTCGCGAGGGTCTTGAGTGGTTGCTGATGAAGATGGGCCATACCAGGCCGCCGGATGAGCCACGCCCTGGGCCGCAGGCAGGCAATTCTGGGTACCCCCGTTCCCAGAACGCCGATAGTAGCCCCCGGGCCCAAGGCGTGCTCGGACTTGGCTTCGCGGCAAAGCCAAGGGGCAAGTGCGGAGCGCCGTGGGCCCCAATAGCCTGCGGCCTTGATTGACGCGTGGCGATTGACAGGACGTGGGCGTCTCTGCTTCCCTACGCTGCCTCGGCAACTGCCCGACTATCAAAAGGCCGGTGCGCGCCGCAGAGCCTTCATTGCCTTCCCTCGCCTTACTCCCGATCCCCTTTCTCCTTCTCGCTCCAAGAGACGCCCAATTTGCCAGAAATCCTCCCGGAGCTCGCATCCGATGGCGCCTGACAAGGCCAAGGCCTCGCTTGTCTCGCCCGCCTGGTACGAGCCGGCCTTGATCTCGCCCACCGTTTCGGAGGAGAAGCTTGCCACTGCGCACCGCATGACGATGGGCGACGACGAAGAGGCCAGAGAGGCGGCGCTGCGGGCCGGCTCTGCCATGCCCGAGGCTCCGGGTAGCACCTTTTGCCCCTTCTTCTTGAACAGCATGTTCGCGCGGGTCCCTCCTATTTCTGATTTCTTCTACGCCGTGCTCATCCACTACGGCCTCCATGCTCTCCACCTCCATCCCAACTCCGTTCTCCTCCTGTCGATTTTTGCCTTCTACTGTACGGCATTTGTGGGGGTGATGCCGTCCATGGCGCTGCTGCGCCACTTCTTCTACCTTAGTATCAAGGATGGCCACTGCTCAGGGTGCGCCAATTTTGTCGTGGCCAACGGGACCAATGCTATCTCGAAGGCGGGGAAGAAGGCCGAGGGCTTCAGGAACAAATGGGTCCTCATGGACGCCAAGTGTTCCTACCCCCGGCTATCGCTGCCGACTGGGATGCCCTCCTCTGAAGAGAGTTGGCTCAGCGCGAAACTTGCCGACCCCCGGGCGAAGCTCGTGCTGGAGAAGATGACCGTCGACTTGAAGCCTGAAGACTCGAGGGTGCAGAAGCTAACGGGGGCCATGATACTCAAGGAGTTTCTGGCACAGTGCCTAGCCCCACTCCAGGCGCATTCACGCCCCCTATGGAAGCTTGAGGATGAAGGGGACGACCTCCGCTTGCGCCCTGATCCCCTGTCCGACGAGGAGCTGGACGCAGCCCTACGACTCCTGGTTGGGGAGGACCAGGGGTTCCCGCTGGACTCGCATCTCCCGCTGTACTACCGTGCTGATGGGGCAGAGATTGTTGCTGCCATGCCCCTCTTCAACGAGTACGGGATTGTGCCTCCTGTGCCCGCTGAGCCCCTAGTGGAGCTATCTTCCTTTAACTCCGACGAGGGTGAGGAGCGGGACTCGAAGGCAACCTGGGAGGGGTCACAGGAGACTTCCCCTCCACGCGAGGCCGATCTCCTCTGCGCCTTTCCTGACGATGACGATGACAACGACCACCAGGTGAGGGAGATCCCGCCTCCCGGTGGGGTCACCACGAGGTCTAAGGTCACCCCCCGAAGAAGCCGCCGGCAGGGGTCCTGATGAAGAGCAGGTCGGCGCTGGTCTCCCGAGGTGGCGCTCCTGTCCTGACGCCGACCGGCAGCGCTGCAGGGCCGGCAGCCGCGACATCGTCTGCTCCTGGAGCTCGAACGACGGCGCCCCAGGCTGCGACTCCCCCGGGCTCTGTGCTTCTGAAGTGGCCGCGGGACTACGCCGTCGTGGACCAGTAAGCACCTCGTCCCGATTCTACTCTTGCTCCTGCTTTTGTTGCTACGTGCTGACGTTCTCTCCCTGCACCGCCAGGCCGATGCTGGCGGCGAAGAAGAAGAAAGGGGGAGTGGCCGCACCCTCGGGGACCCAGCAGCCCGGCACGGCCACACCTCCCCCGGCACAGAAGGGCAGCAACAGCCCCCGTGCCTCTCCGGCACGATCATCCTCGCGAGGCTTGGAGGACCAGCTCCAGGAGAAAGTGGCCTCCGTAGCTAAGCTGGCTCTGGAGGCGCCCGCCCCCAGCTTGCCGGCCGAGATCCCGCAGGCCCCGGGGCCCCTGGCCTCTTCTTCTACTGCCTTCGGTTCACAGGCCTTGGCGACAATTCTGTCTCCTCCTCCCGCCGTGCCGCTGGCCCACGATCCTTCTGCTTCGCCCGACGCCCTAGAGGAGGCTCTTTTTGCGCTGACACGGCTCCGGGGTGACCTTCAGGGCGCCGACCGTCGCTTGATGGCGTGGCGACTGGAGATGATCTCAGGTTGGCTGCATTCCGACGAGTCTGTCAGGGCGGCACTAGGCCAGGCTGTCGCGGCTTCTGATGAAGGTAAGCGGGCTGCCGACTCGACCACATCCGCCCGTGACATGGCGTTGAAGTATGCCGCAACTGCCAAGAAGCGCTGCCAGGTGATGGAGGCCGAGCTGAAGAAGCTGCGCGACGAGCGCGCCGCCGAGACGCGGCAGCGAGAGGCGCAGGAGGAGAAGGTGAAGGCTCGCGAAGACACGGTAGCCAGCCGCGCCGCCGAGCTGGAGCAGTCGGCGCGGGCGCAGGCCATGGAGCGCGGTCGGCTGGAGGAGCTGGCGAAGAAGGTGGAGATGGAGAAGGCCCAACTGGAGGCCAAAGCGAAGGTTCTTGCCGAGGATCGCGTGGCCTTCAAATCCCTCGAAGAGAGGTCCCGCAAGGCACTACGGGAGCTCTATGAGAAGGGCTTGGAGAAGCCACTGGCGACTGATGACGAAGGCCCCACCCAGCTGCTCCCTCATCTCGTCAAGGTACTCGAGGACGTCGTTGACGAAATTGGTCCCACGGTGGAGGGGGAAGCGCGCGCACTTTCCTCATCGGCCCTGACGCGCGTCTTCAGCCACCTTCATCTTTGCGATCCCAATGTTGACCTTGGTGTTCTGCTCGAGCCTGTGGATGAAGAGCGCTGCGAGGCCGCTGCTGAAGCCGCGAAGGGCCAGGTGGAGGCCTTGTTGAAGAAGTTCCTCGCCATCGACCCTACACCTCCAGCCAACGGTGTCGCCGATCCCGCGACCAAGGCCGACGACGCGGGCAATGGCGATGCTGCCGACGGAAAGGTGCTTCCTGGCGACGGCGCCTAAGGCTGAGGAAGAGGCTTGCTGGTGGACGACGGTGCTCCTCCCCGTTTTTACTTTTCTGAGAACTTGCCTGCGACATGCGACGTGCCTTGTGGAGGCGTTAAAACTTCTGTTTGGTGTTTGAAGAACAATATGTCTTGTAATAATTGCTAGATTTTGGCGATTCCCTTCCTATTTGCTTTATCATTCTACGCCGGCAGAGCCCGGCCTCGCGCATACCTCAGCCGCCGCTGACTCGTCCGGATCGCCAGGACGAGGCCAGGGGTGAGGGGCTACGTGGCCAGTTAGGCTCCTGAATCGCAGTACTCAGGAGTCCTCCTTGATGTGCAAACAACCTCTGGGAAGGAAACGCGAAACCAGGCTTTAGCATTCTGCGTCGGCAGGGCCCGGCCCCGCGCGTACCTCAGCCGCCGCTGACTCGTCCGGATCGCCAGGACGAGGCCAGGGGGTGAGGGGCTACGTGGCCAGTTAGGCTCCTCAGGAGTCCCCCTTGACGTACGAACAGCCTTTGGGAAGGAAATGCAAGAGCAAGCCTTAGCGTTTTGCATCGGTAGGGCCCGGCCCCCCGCGTACCTCGGCCGCCGTTGGGTCGTCCGAATCGTCAGGACAAGACCAAGGGGTGAGGGGCTATGTGACCAGTTAGGCCCTTGGGTCGCGATGCCCAAGGGCCCCCCTTGACGTACGAACAAAGCTCAGACTTGTCCTCGCCGGGCTTTCGCTCAGGAGGGTTGCGCGAAGACCAGGTCCGGGGGACCTGGCGAGGCGTACGCCAGGCGTGACCTGAGCATAGCCCCCGTGCCCAGCCCCCTCGCGCTACTCTCCCAAGGGGAAAGCAGGGCGGTGAGGCTAGGCACTGCGCCTGGTGGCTCCCTGAGGTTAAAGCGGCCGCGAGGCCACCCCCAGTTGTTTATCACCAGCGCGGAGCATGGCACTACCGTTCTTGCACGGGCATAGCCGCTCCTCGACCGTGTCGACTGCCAGCGCGGAGCATGGTGCTTCCACTGGCACGTGGGAGGGGACTCCCTACTGCGGAGAGCCCCCGGGACGTGTACAGCCCCGCCCTGGCACGTGGCTTGCACGGCAGGGCTAGACGAGGTGTGTCTGGGCACCCGTGAGCCAGCGCGGGACTGACGGGCCCTACCTCAATGCGGGTTGTGCCTGGTCTTGATTGAGAGTGCTTGAGATGATCCTGCGAGATGGTTAGGCAACCTGTGCCAAGTGAATCCCTCGAGGTTGCCACATGAGAAGGCCAGACACCAACGACCCCAGGAGGTGACGTGAACGGGGCCGGCCTGCCAGACAGAGCTCAGCCGTTGGGTTTATCGACACTCCAGGGACGGACCCGAGCATAGACGCCGTGCCTAGTCTTCTCACGCGGGCATCCTAAAGAAAGACAACCGGCGCGCGGCTCCCATAGCGATGAGGCACCATGTCGTGTGCCCTTACTCACCTGTTCGCACTTAGCTCATGCGAGGACGAGACACCAAGGACCATGGGAGGTGACGTACACGGGGCTGGCCGGCGAGCCAGAGCTCAGCCGCTTGGATTTAGCGACGCTGCAGGGATGGACCCGAGCACAGATGTCGTGCCTGTCCTTAATCATGAGGCGGGCGCGGGCAGCTTCGCGAGGGCGTACAACGTTCATGGCATCGAAGTGCCGGTCAGGCAGATGATAATTTTAAAGCAGCTACTGGAGAAGGGCAACGCTAGTTCAGATAGATGCAAGGACGATGCATGTCACATGGACGAACCCGTGTGACCTGGGGATGATGCAGCCCGAGGGGCGCCCCCAACAAGGTAAAATGGAAGATGCAGAAAGATACATGTCGCAGGGACAGACCCATGCGACCTGGGAATAATGCAGCCCAAAGGGTGCTCCCATCTGAATGAACTGGAAAATGTCACCTGGCACAGTTGCTGAAGAGATGATGTGGTAGCTGGAGGCGCGTGCTGAAGAAGTTGCTCCTTAGATGTCGTCCGGTGGCCGGTTCTCGGGATCCTGGTCCTCTTCCCAAATATCGAGCGGGAAGGGAGCCAACAACGGTGGGCAAATTTGAAGGGGGATAGCTAGTTCAAGCTATCCTGACAAAAGCGGTCTTCGCCTGCGAAAAGCTCTGGGGTGACGCCGTCTTGGGCTCCACGATGACCTCCACCTTGCCGTCCTCCTGGTCTTGGTCTCATTGCACCAATATGGCAACCTTTGCCTGATGCCTCAGTACTCTTCGCCTGCGCTGGCCTCCTTAGCACCAGAGAGGAAATAGGGACGCTGCACGCTCTAGCGCCCGCCTGGCACCCGCCTGGTACCGTTTGTCATGGCTCACGTCACGAGAGCCTCGTGAGGTTTGCCTTGCCTTGATATCTCCGCTCCTTGTGAGCCTGCCTGGCTAGGCCACTCCAGAGGAGGTCTTGCGTCGTCCACCTCGCGAGGGTCTTGGGTGCCTTGTTGACGAAGATGGGCCGTATGGCCTGCTGCTTGGCCATGCTGTGGGCCGCAGGCAGGCAAGTCTGGGGACCCCCATTCCCAGAACGCCGACAGTAGCCCCCGGGCCCAAGGTGCGCTCGGGCTTGGCTTCGCGGCGAAGCCAAGAGTCAAGTTTGGAGCACCGCGGGCCCCAAAAGCCTGCGGCCTCGGTCGTCGTGTGGCGGTTGATTGGACGTGGCATCTCCGCTTCCCCACGCTGCCTCGGCAACTGCTTGCCCTGACAGAGGCTGGCGCGGGCAGTTCTTTCCTTCATTGCCTCTTCCTTGCCTCGCTCCAGATCCCCTTTCTCGCTCTTTGCCGCCGCTATCTCCAGATCTGCTCCATCCTTGCTCTGCATCTGCCGCCCATGGCGCCGCGCAAGGTCAAGACTTCCTCAGCACCGGCTTGGTATGAGCCGGCCCTCGAGGCGCCCACCGTCACGGAGAAGAGCCTCGCCTCCGTGCGCCTGCTGACAGCGGGCGAGGGCAATGAGTGGGGGAAGACAGAGCTCCGGCTCGCGTCCGACGAGCCAGAGCCTGAGGGGAGCACCTTCTTCCCCTTCTTCTCGAGCAGAGTCGCCGTCGGTTTGGTTCCTCCCTTCTTCGATTTCTTTTATGAAGTCCTCGACCACTACGGGCTGCAGGCGTTGCATCTCCATCCCAACTCTGTCCTCCTCCTGTCCATCTTTGCCTACTACTGCGAGGCATACTAGGGCGTTATGCCATCCTTGGCCCTCCTTCGCCATTTCTTCTTCCTCTGCGTCAGCGGCGAGCACACCTCCGGGTGCGCTAATTTTGTTGCATGCGGCAAGGCCAACTCGATCTCGAGCATCGGGAAGAGGGCCGACAACATCCGATCCAAATGGGTCATGATGGATGCCCAGTGCGCCGACCCGCGTCTGGCATTGCCAACAGCGGCGCCCCCTCCCAACGGGGGTGGCCCAAGGCGGAGCTTGTCGACGAGCGGGCATCGTTGGTGTTGGGGCAGATGATGACCGACCTGAGGCCGGGCAACGCGAGGGCGGCCAAGGTAACGGGGGCGATGCTCCTGAGGGAGTTCTTAACGCTGCGGGTTCCCCCACTCCAGACGCGTGCGCGCCCCCTCTGGGAGCTTGAAGAAGAGGAGAACAAGACCCGCCTAAGGCCAGGGGACCTGCCTGGTGATGAATTGGACGCCGTCCTGCGCCACATAGTCGGGGACAACCAGGAGTACCCGCCTAGCGCTTTCGTTACCCTGTTCCAACGCAGGGACTGGGAGGAATTTGTCGCCTCCAGGCCGACCTTTGATGCGCGCGGGCTGGTGCCGCCAACGCTTCCGGGAGTTCCTACGGTGCAGAAACCGGTGGAGGTGTCTTCTGGTGAGTCCCGCGGAGAGGGAGAAGAGGAGGAGGACTCGGAGAAGACTCTGGAAGAGGTGGGGGAGACTTCCCCCTTGAGCAAGGCCGAGATTCTCCGCGCCCTTCCTGATGATGCCGAGGCCGACGCCTTCCAAGGGGAGAGGGAGCAACCCCTCATCCCGACGAAGGGTAGGTCGTCGCTGGTAGCCCATGGTGCCGCCCCCGTCCTGGCGCCTCCTGGGGCGGGCTCCGATTCTGTCTCTACTCCGTCTGGCGCCGCCGGAGCCCGAACGCCTGCTCCTCAGGTCCCGAAGCTGTCAGGCTTCAAGCTTCCCAAGCGGTCGGTGGAATACATCGCAGTGGATCGGTAAGTGTCTTAAGCTTCGCCTTGTCCTTGTTTGTACTCGTTGTTTCCTGATACTCGCCCCTGGTTGATCAGGCCGACATCTTTGGCGAAGAGGAGGAAGGAAAACGCAGCGGCCGTGCCTCCCGCGAAGAAAGGAGGCAACAGCACCCGCATCTCCCTGGCCCGATCGTCCTCGCGAGGCCAAGAGGAGCATCGCCGCGTGGATTCAGCCCCCATGGCCCCGCTGGCTCCGAAGGTGCCGGTACTTGGCGCGGCTGACGAGGTCCTAGCTGCTCCGGAAACCGCGGTCTCCCAAGCCCTGGTGATGATGTCGCTTCCTCCCACTACTGCATCTCCACTCCCTGGTCCTTCTGCTCCTGCTGCCGTCTTGGAGCGTGCCCTTTCGGAGATGACCCAGCTGCAGGAGGATGTCCTGAGCGCGGACCCGCGCCTGGTGGCCGGGCGTTTGGAGTTGGCCTCTGGCTGGCTTCACTCCGACCTGGCAGTTCACGCGGCGCTGGGTCAGGCTGCTGCGGCTTCCGAGAAGGAGAAGCAAGGAGCCGCCAATGCTTCGGCCGATCGTGAGGCGGCGCTAAAGGACGCCAAGGCCGCCCGTGACCACTGCCAAGTGCTGGAGGGCGAGCAGCAGAGCCTGCACGACAAGCACGCCGAAGAGGTGCGCTGCCGCCAAGCGAAGGAGGAGGAGATGAAGGCCCGGGAGGAAGCCGTCAAGAACCGTGATGCAGAGTTGGCGGAGCTAGGGAAGAAGCAGGCCGCCGAGCGCAACCGGTTGGAAGAGTTGGAGTGGAAGATGGGGACGAGGGAGGCCGATCTTGACGCCAAGGCACGAGTCCTGGCGGAAGACCGCGTGGCCTTTGACGATCTCAAGAAGAGGTCTCGCAAGGCGCTGAAGACGCTTTACGAGCACGGCCTAGAGAAGCCTCTGGACACCGATGAGGACGGCCCCGCCCAGCTGCTTCCTCTCGTGGTGAAGGCGCTTGAGGAGGTCGTTGATGGTCTCGGTCCCATGGCGGAGGCAGAAGCTCGCGTCCTGTCTTCAGCCGCGCTGACTCGCGTCTTTAGCCACCTGCACCTTCGCGACCCCAACGCTTGCCTTGACGAGCTGCTGGAGCCTGTAGCTGAAGATCAATACGAGGCGGCTATCGCGGCCGTACAGGATCAGGTGGGGGCCTTGCTGAGGAGGTTATGCGGCTTTGTCTCCGCTCCTCTGTCCGGCGTCGTCGACCTTGCGGCTGGTGGTGAAGACAAAACCGCTCACGAGGGAGCGCCTTCTGCAGGCGACGGCGACGTCTAGAGGTGACCCGCGGCCATTCTTCCCGTTCCGTTCCTGCGACATGTATCAGGCCTCGTGGAGGCGTTTAGACTTTTTTATTTGGTACTGTGAGGACAATATGCTTGTAATATTTGCTTCGAGATTTCACGATTTCCCTCCTATTTGCTTTGCGTTCTGCGTCGGCAGAGCCCGGCCCCACGCATACCTCAACCGCCATTGGGCCGACCGGAGACCAGGACGGACCAAGGAGTGAGGGGCTATGTGACCAGTTAGGCTCCTGAGTCGCGGTGCTCAGGAGTCCCCCTTGACGCGCAAACAGCATATAGGGAGAGATCGTGGGGGTAGATTAATGTTCTACGTCGGCAGGGCCCGGCCCCGCGCATACCTCAACCGCCATTGGGCCGACCGGAGACCAGGACGGACCAAGGAGTGAGGGGCTATGTGACCAGTTAGGCTCCTGAGTCGCGATGCTCAGGAGTCCCCCTTGACGTGCAAACAATTCCCATACCTGCCCTCGCCGAGGCCTCGGGAGGGGCGCGCGATGCCCATGTCCGGGGGACCTGGTTAGGTGGCGTGCGCTTGGGCGTGACCCGAGCGCAGCCCCCGTGTCCAGCCCCATGTGCGGCTTTCCCGAGGGAAGGCGTTGCAGTAAGGCTGGGCGCTGAGCTCTGGGCTCCCTGAGGTTGGCACGACCGTGGGGTCGCCCTCAGTTGTTTATCACCAGCGCGGAGCATAGTGCTTCCGCTTGTGCACGGGCATAGCCGCTCCTCGGCAGTGTCGACAGCCAGCATGGAGCATGGTGCTTCCACTTGGGCGTGGGATGGGCCCCCCCCTCCGGGAGGAGCCCCCGGGGCGTGTACAACCCCGCCTTGACACGTGGCTTGCACGGCAGGGCTGCGAGGTGTATCTGGGCACTCACGAGGCCCTACCTCAAGGCGGGTTGCGCCTGGTCTTGAGTCTTGGTGACTGTGTGTTCCTACAAGAGTTAGATGCAAGCACTCTACGTCCTCAGGTCCCGGCCCCCGAGCGAGCTCAGCCGCCGCTGGTATGCCAGGTCGCGATGCCGTGGTCAAGGCCAGGGGGTGAGGGCTGGAGAGCCAGTAAGAGCTCCTGAGTCGCGATGCTCAGGAGCCCCCCTTTTAACGTGCAAGCGAATTTCATAGGACGAACAGACCCGTGGCGGGCGGCAATCGAGCAGGCGATAGCCGTTGGCAGTTAAGCATGAAGAGCAGATCAACTTGGATAAATGCAGGAAGATACACACCACCGGGTCTGGCCCGAGCGGCTTAGGGATGATGCAGCCCGAGGGGCGCCCCCAGTAAGGTAAGCTAAAGACTTAAGCAAAAGGGATACATGCCACAGGGATGGACCCATGTGGCCTGGGGATAATGCAGCCCGAGGGGCGCTCCCAGCTTAAACGAACTTGGAAGATGTCACCTGGTTCTGTACACGAAGTAGAGTTGGTGCAGCTGAAGCCGCGCGTTGAAGAAATGGCTCCTCATGAGCCATCGGGACCCTGAGCCTCGGGAGGCTCTGGAGGTTCAGGAGGTTCCCTAAAGACCGTCTCCATCTCCTCCAGGACGGCGTGGAACCTGGCCTCCTGAGCCGCCAGGACTCCCCGCATGTTGCGCTGATAGGCCAACGCCACGCTCGGCAAGCCAAAGGGCATGCGAACGTAGCTGTGCGGTGGGCCCTCACAGCAGCCCACACGCGATGGCCAGAAGCGCTCCTGAGATGCGGCCCTGTTGAGCCCTGGGACGTCGACGCAGACACGCAGCCCGGCATCCTCGCCTGGATGGGGAGCTGCGCCTTGTGAGCAGTTGTGGCTGCGCATGGCTCTTGCTTCTTGCAGTTCCTGGGTGGTCTTGGTGATGAACTCCTGGTTGGTGGGCACTCCTTGCCCTGTGCTCTCCTGAGGAAAGTGTGTCGTGAGGCACGCTTCCAAGTGGTGCCCAAGCGCCTCCCTCGTGAGGTTGGCAAGGTCTGAGGCTCTCTAGAAGAGAGCCCCCGAGCCCTGCCTGAGGAGGGCGCCCGGCGCGCTTTCCTATGCGGCGGAGGGAGGCGCCCCTGGAGCGGGCGCTGGTCCTGATGAGGCTCCTGCCGCGACGCCATCCTCTTGGGGTCCTGTGCGGCGCGGCAGCTTCTTCTTGGGAATGGTCTCCGAAGGGCCTTCACTTCTGCTATCGGGGTCGTCGATTGCTGCGGCTTGAAAGGCGCGCTCAAGGGAGCACACCGCATCCCTCTCTTCACACGTGACCGTGATGATTCCTCCACTTCCTGGCATCTTGAGAATGTTGTAGCCGTGATGAGTGACTGCCATGAACTTGGCCACGGCTGGATACCCGAGGATGGCATTATACGGCAGGCAGATGTGCGCGACGTCGAAGTCGATGAGCTCGGTGCGATAGTTCTTGCGCTCCCCGAAGGTGACAGGCAGGCGGACCTGCCCTATCGGCGTGGTGGAACCGTCGGTCACTCCTGAGAAAGGCTTGGTTGGCTGGAGCTGCTCATATGGCACTTGGAGGTTGTCGAACATGTCGACGGACAGGATGTTGAGCCCTGCGCCGCCGTCGATGAGAGTCTTGGTGACTTGCACATTGCTGATGACTAGGGAGCACAGCATAGGGAGGGCGCCAGCGGTGGCTGCGCACTTGAGCTGGTCTGCCGAGTTGAAGGTGATGGCACATTGGGACCACCTGAGCGGGCGCGTGGCCTCGAGCTTGGGGAGCACCGCGTTCACCTCGCGAGCGAACTGTTTGAAGATGCGCTGAGAGGCAGGGGCGTGGGTGTCGGGTGGTAGGTGCGACATATGCCAATGGGTGGCTTATCATTGTGGGAGCCAGTAAAACATCGCCGGTGCCTGGAAACGGGATGATGCGAAGACATGCACGCCGGCGGATCTTACCCAGGTTCGGGGCTCTCCGTGGAGATAACACCCCTAGTCCTGCTCTGCGGGGTCTCCGCATGATCACTAGATCAATACAAGTAGCTACACGTGCTCCTTGAGCTGTTTGGCTAGAGGAAGAAGAATGGCAAGGCTAGCTCTCCTTTTCTCTCTATGTGGTGTCTGGAATTCTATCAGATCAACCCTTTGCATGGGTGTCCCGGGGGGTTTATATAAGCCTACCCCCAGGGGTACAATGGTAATTCGGCTGGGCGCGGGTCCCAGCCGTCAGCGTCTATGCTCGCCGGCTTCTCCGCCGGTCATTGGGGCCCGCCGACTGGTGGGTCCCGCCAGCTGCCGACCTCTTGGCCGACAGGCCGGCCCCACCGCTTGGGGGCTTTGTCGGTGGTTGGTTACTGTCGCCTCGCCTCTGATGACGAGAGCTTTGTTGAGGCAAGTGTGGCTACAGTGTCACCGCCTAGCGGGCTCCCACTATAGCCTTACCTCGTCTTGTCTCCTTAATGAGGCGCATGTTTCGAGGGAGGGAGGTAGCCGGCCATTGGGAGCCGGCCACACCCCTGGCCGACTAGAGGAGGCCAGGCCGCCTTCGGGTGTCTCTCTGGCAAAAGGGGCCCGCCGCCTAGGGGCCGTACTGGCGCCTGTCGTGGGTGACATCGAGGTCAACACGGCTACAGTGCCGCGCCGGATGGGGGATGGCTGGCCCGTACGGCGCCCTGTGGCCATGCCTGTTCCGGGATTCGAGGGTAGTGGGCTGTACTGCGGCCACGCCCCATCCTATCGCCGTTATGTGGGTACAGGCTTAGTGGGTGCAGTCTTGGCCGGCTTTTGGGAGCCGGCTTTCTTCATCGCCGGCTTCTAGGAGTTGGCTTTCTTCATGGTCGGCTTCTGGGAGTTGGTCCTCTTGGGGCCGGCTCCCTGGAGTCGGCTATCTCGTATCTTTTTTGGGGGAGGTTTCTGAGGCTGGGTCGCCTTCTGGGAGTCGGCCCTGGGGATAGCCGGCCGGGGGAAGGCGGCCCTATGCTTTCTATGCTTGAATGGCCTAATAATTTTTCGAAGAGCCAGGGGGAGTCGGTTAGGCTACCCGTGGCCATTTACTCCGACAGTAGTCCCGGAAGCTGGTTGGGCTTCAAGGCTGAGAGGAGGTCGAGAAGCTCGGTCAGCTTCTTATCTTGACGAGCCAGCAGCTGGGAGCCGGCTTCGGTTGGGCGCGCCGTCTTGGCGAAATTTTTAAAGTCGGAAGGCGGGAGTCTGTTGGCGCGTGCGCCGGGCTGCGGGCCGGCCGCTCACCGCCTGCGAACCACGTGGCGTCCCTTGGCTTAAAAGAGCCTGCCAACCCACGCGCGCGACAAGACGTCGCCGCAGGCCGAGGGCCCACCACTCCTACGCCTAGGCCCAGGCGCGGATTCTTTGCGGCCCAAAGCTGTCCGCAGGTCTTCCGGGGGCGGTTTCCGCACGCCGTTAGGGCGCAATAATCGCGGGACGTGGGGGAGTGGGCGCAGTTAATCCCACGTTCCTCCCCACGCCTCGCCTCCTCGGCTTCGCCGCACGCGGCTATAAGTAGGGGGAGGAGGGGAAGCCGCAAACGCTCGCATGCTCCTCTCCTCTCCGCCATCTTCTTCCTCCTGCTTTCCCTCGCAGCAGCGCCTCGCCGCTGCGCCGTCCCACCAATCTTCACTCCGCCCCGCAACTTTGACGCCGCAGGGCCGTACTTTTTCCGCCGTCGCACTCTTCCTCGTTAGCTTCTCGCCACCATGCAGTACAGCGGGGACTGGGACGGCTCCAACGTCCATATGGACCACATCGAGTTCCTCCGCAAGACGCGGCGGTTGCCCGGGGCGGACCAGGTGCGGGTCCGTCTCGCGCCTGCGAAGGAGATCACGCCGGCGCCGGAGGAAGGCGAGCGGGTAGTCTTCCGCTCGCACTTCCTGCGCGGCATCGGCTTGCTGGCGAGCGCTTTCTTCCGCTCCTTCCTCGACTTCTATCAACTCCAGCCGCACCACCTCACTCCGAACACGGTGGTGCTGCTGTCCGCCTTCGTCACCTTGTGCGAAGGCTTTCTTGGCGTTCTCCCCACCCTCGAGCTCTGGGTGGAGTTCTTCCAATCCAAGCATGGCACCCGCATGCAGGGCGTGCCGGCCCAGAGCGGCGCCTTCATCGCGATGCGGAGGCCGGCGGCCAACAACCCCTTCCCTGTCATCACGTTAATCCAGTCGGTGAAGCTCTGGCAGAAGTCATATTTCTACGTGAAGAACGTCGCCCCACAAGGCGACTATGTCAACTTGCCGGCTTACGTAGCCGGCCCGCCGGCTAGGAGGCGGCCCCAGTGGTCCTATCGGGCCGTGACGCTGTCGCAGGCTGGAGCCGCGGCCGTCGCCCGACTGCGGGTGATGATCCAGTCGGAGGGCCTGACTGGGTCCGACTTGCTGGCCGCCTTCGTCGCGCGCCGGGTGCTTCCGCTTTAGAGCCGCCCTCACCTGATCTGTCAGATGAGTGGCCAACTCGATCCGAGTCGGATGTGCACCAAGGACATGCCGCACGACGAGGTGGCCCATATGGTGAATTATCTTGCGAACTGCAAGCTCTCCGCAGAGTGGCGGTTTGGCAAGGAGCCATATTCCCGTGTACATCCTCCGCCCACGGTATGTTCTCCTTTTCCCTTTCTTCTCTTAGTTTTGTCGCCGAGTTCCTTTTGGCCGACTCTGACTAGTCGGCACGCCTTGGCAGAGCCCTCTCCTTCGACCTGCAGCCGGGTCGGAGGCAGAGCGCCGATTCCTCCCTAACCGGACGGAGCATGACCTAGAGGACCACGACTTGGGGGCGGCCGCCATGGATGAAAACACCGAGGCGGGTGGCGGTGAAGCAGGCGGCTCCGCGCTTAGAGTGAGCTTCGACGACTGGCCGGATGACGTCGAGGCAGAAATCGTCCCACGCCGCCAGCCGGCGTCCGTCCATGGCGCGGGTTCCTCCGCCGCGCCGCCTGCTCGGGGCGGCGGGCAGAAGCGTCGTGCCACGTCGGGCTTGTTCGGCAGCCGGCCGAAGAAGCCCAAGGCCGGGGCGGTGGCGACCAGGCGGGATGAGGCGGCCGCGAAGGCGGCCCGCTTCCGCAAGGTGGTGAAGCAGCCACAGATGGTGTCGGCGTAAGTGTATATTCCTTTGTACATTCTTTCTTCTTTTCTTGGTGATTTCTGAATCCTTGCCCTTTCTCAAAAATCAGGGCTCCGCTTTCTCTTGAGCGGGTTGCTGCCGCCTCCGTCGTTGAATCGCCGGGAGGATCCGGGAGCACTCGCCGGATGGACCCCGCGCCGAGCTTCAGGCGGCAACGGAGCGAAACGCGCGGGAGGAGCGGGAGGCGGAGGAGTTGAGGGCGGCTGCCGCCAAGGCGGCACAGGAGGAGGAGCGGGCGGCGAAGGCGCGCACCGACGCAGCGGCTAAGGCCCAAGCGCAGGCTGCGGCGACGGCAACAGCGGAGGGGGCCTTGCTCGTCACCCCTCTGCGTGTCGCGGCGCCCGAGGTCCCGGAGCCCCCGCCGGAGGAAGCCGGCGGCGACCAGCCGGGGTTGGAGAGGGGGGACAACGTCATTGTCCTGGAGAGGGAGGCAGCACCGGCCCCGCCGACTGGGGCGGCTCAAGGCAGCCGGCCTAACGTGTCGCCTGCGCAATCGGCCGGGGGCGAGCCGACCGCGAGGACGGACCTGGTGGTCCAGTCGCCATCGCACCAGCGCATGAGGAAGGCCGCATCGGACCCGCAGAAGGCCGCGAGCTCCGGCTTGTCGGCCCGGGACGTGGAGGCGGCCAGCACCAGCTCGGGGTAGACGCTGGGTGGAGGGACGGCCGTGGTGAACGTGGCAGCGCAGGAAGTCCGGAACCGGCTTCAGTCCGAGGCTGTGGTGCTGAGGAAATACAATGACGAGTTCCTTGCGACGCGAGCGGCCATTCGGGTTAGTCTTCCTATTTTTGCTTTTTTGATCTTGGTTTCTTCCGTGGGGGCGCGCCTGCGCACCCACTGGGTGTAGTCCCCGATTTCCGAGTCGGCTGCTGAGCAGGCGGCTTGGAACTTCTTAGCGGGCTTTGTCTTGCTATCTTGTTCTCATTAGCTCCTCTGCCTGTCTTGCAGGACTACCACAACCTCCGTGCGGCTGCCTTCAACTCCCAGGCTCGGGAGCTGACCCAGAAGAATGCTGATCTATCTGAGAGCCGGGGTAAGTGCTTCGTCCTTTATCTCACGTGGGGGCGCGTCAGCGCACCCACTGGGTGTAGTCCCCGAGATTCAGGCCGACTGCTGAGCAGTCAGGTCGGATCTTCCTTGACGACTTCTTCCTTATTGCTTCTTTCTTTTCTGCCATGCCTGCAGCGGCCAACGCCAGACTGAGGGAGCAGCTGGGGGGACTCAGGCCGCCCTCCGCGCTAAGGAGGCCGAGTTCGACGCCTTGGCCCAGGAGCGTGACCGCCTAGCCAAGAGGCTGGCCGACCAGGAGAAGAGCCACAAGTCGGTCCTGAAGGCGGTGCAGGACAGCGAGGCCGCCCTCCAAGCCGAATATGAGACAGAGGCGGCAAGCTGGGCCGAAGCGAGGCAGTCGCTGATCAACGGCTACGGCCAGATCAAAGACTTGGTTGACGGTAGGCCGCCCTCTTCTTCGTCCTTGCTTGCGGCTTGCCGTTTGGCTCATTTTCTAAATTGGTGTTTTTCTCTTCTTTCTCTTTCTTTCTTGCGCAGAGTACTTCCCTGGCTACTCTACTGCCGCCAACCAGGTCGTTGAGGCCCACCGCGAGGCACAAAGGCAGGCTGGCGCCGAGATCGCGCCGAACGCTCGCCGGTCGCTAGAGGAGCAACTCTTGGCGATTCAAGCCCGCCTCCAGCCGGCTCACCGCATGCTCCGCCGGCTTCAGTGTGTTGGGGCGCAGGTGTTGGCCGCTCTCTGGCCTGGTGAGGTGATTCCCCGCACCCCCAGTCGGACTGCCGACTGGCTGGAGGTGGCGGTCGGCCGCTTCGAGGCCTAGAAGCCTTCTGCGGCTCGGTCCAGCGCCAGGCGGGCGCTGGAGTTCGTCAAGGCCTTGTATCCCGAGCTGAGTCTGGACCAGCTGGCCACCTGGCGGCAGGAGGCCGACACGGAGCTGGAGCCGGCGCGGCCGGCTATCATCCAGCGGGCATCGGCGATTGCCGACTACACCGACACTAGCGCCTTCGCTCCTGAGGTGGACGACAACGGCGTTGCCCAGCCGGAGGAGTGGTTCGGGCTGAACCCGGCAGATGGCGAGGACTCGGCGGAGGAGATCGACAACAGCGACGAGGGCGAGGAGGAGGAGGAGGAGGAGGGTGAAGACGCCGCGCCAGATGGTGGAGCAGCCGGTCAGCCTCAGCTTGACCGTGCCTCCAGCAACAAGGCACGCGCGGGTGCACCGCCTGCAGCCGGCGATGATCAAGCCGAGACCCGCCAGCCGGCCACTCCTCCAGCCGGCGGCGCCGTCTCCACCGACCAGCCCGGCTCCCCTGCTGCGCCCTTAGTCTAGTCTGCTGCCTCTACTTTCATGTTTTACCACTCTTGGAACAACATTTTGTTAAGTTTGCACAATTCCACCCACTGGGGGTGTATTCGAACTATATTGACTGTCGGCCTGTTGGGGCCCTTTTGTGTAAATATAATTATGCATGCGTTTGGCTTTCCCTTGTTCTTTGCTTTTCGTCCTTCGGCTGTTTCCTTTGCTGCCCTCCCTTGGTTGCCGCCTTCCCAGCCGGACAGCTGCTCTGCAATCTGTGGCTGGAGAAGTGCTTGGCCAGTTGGGAGAGCAAGTACTCTAGCTTTGTTGGATTATAGCGAAGTGACTGGGAGGCCGGCCAGCCGGCTGTTTTGACAGCCGGTAGGCGTGGTTGGAGGCCGTCTTTGCGTTATATAAGTCCGTTAGTCCTTAGCCGTTTTTCGTGTGGGCATCCTTTCTGCCTTTCGCTCTTGCCAGTCGGACAGTCGGTTCTTCGAGCTGCGACTTTCAACAAGAGAGGGCTCGGGTGCCGGCACACTACTTGACTGACTTCAGGTAGAACTTCTAATATAACTTAAGGCGGCCAGTCCCCGGGCCGACTAGTCGAACCCGGTGCCAGACAGAAAATCAAATGTAATACTACATTCATACATAAAGGAGGGCAGTCCCCGAGTGCGCCTCGGGGGGCCCGTTTGTCTCATATTTAATACAAAAACGGTAGCATGATACATACTGCTTTCAACTGTAAAATCTTCTCAGGAGGTTTGCGTTCCATGGTCGTTCCGACTCTTTGCCGGAATCATCCCTCTTGCGTGCTCTTGGCTTCTGTGCGGCGATCAGGTAGTAGGAGTCGTTGCCCAGTGCTTTGCTGACGACGAAAGGGCCTTCACAAGGGGCCGAGAGCTTGTGCGGGCCGGCTGTTCGCTGGATTAGCCGGAGCACAAGGTCGCCCTCTTGGAAGGATCTTGGCTTGACCTCTCGGTTGTGGTAACGGCGCAAACCCTGCTGGTAGATGGCGGACCGGTTGAGTGCTAACAGCCGACCCTCTTCCAGCAGGTCGACGTCATCTTCTTGCGCTTCCTTGGCCTCCGCCTCCGTGTACATGGTGACCCGAGGCGAGTCGAACTCGATGTCAGTTGGGATGACAGCCTCGGCACCATATACAAGGAAGAACGGAGTGAAGCCGGTTGACTTGTTTGGGGTAGTACGCAGACTCCAGAGGACAGCCGGCAGCTCGTCGAGCCAGCAGCCGGCCGAGCGCTCCAGTGGTACGACCAGTCGGGTCTTGATGCTGGAGAGGATGAGGCCATTTGCTCGCTCGACCTGGCCGTTTGACTGCGGGTGGGCAACGGACGCTAAGTCCAGTCGGATGCCCTGTGTCGCGCAGAAACGTGCCAGTGCTCCCTTGGCAAAGTTTGTGCCGTTGTCGGTGATGATGCTGTGTGGCATGCCATACCGAGTAGTGATGTCGGCAATGAATGTCACGGCAGTCGGCCCGTTCAGCTTCTTGATCGGCTTCGCTTCGATCCACTTGGTAAATTTGTCCACGGCGACAAGCAGATGTGTCAAGCCGCCGCGGGCTGTCTTGAATGGGCCCACCATGTCCAGCCCCCAGACGGCAAAGGGCCAGGTGAGGGGGATGGTCTTGAGTGCAGAAGCCGGCAGGTGTTGCTTGGAACTGAAGACTTGGCATCCTTTGCAGCGTTTGACTATCTCTTTGGCATCTTCCAAAGCAGTCGGCCAGAAGAAACCATGGCGGAAAGCTTTGGCCACAAGTGATCTTGAGGCTGCGTGGTGGCCGCATTCGCCTTGGTGGATATCCTTGAGGATTGCTACACCCTTCTCTGGCTCGACGCAGCGCTGGAAGACTCCAGTGACGCTGCGCTTGACAAGTTCTCTGTTTATTATTGCATATGCTCCGGCTCGGCGTTGCACTAGTCTTGCCGAGATCTCATCAGTCGGCAGCTCTCTGTTGACTAGGAAGTTGAGGATGGGCTGGGCCCATGATGGAGCTGTGACTTCTTCTACTGTTAGTACGGCCACTGTGACTCGGGTGGGTGGGTTGGGTGGTGGAGAGTTGGAGTCGGCCACCGCTTCTTGTGTCGCTGCAGTCCCCGGGCCGGGTTCTGAAGTCCCCGAGCCGGGTGCGACTACGGCAGTCCCCGGGCCGCTTGTCGAAGTCCCCGAGCCGCCTGCTGGGTTCCTCCAGTCGGATCCGGCTGCATCGGGGGCGGGCGGTACGAAGATAGAGTCCGACTCTGGAGACGGCTTGATAGACGGTTTGAGGAGGCGCTGGAGAGAGACACCGGTTGGTATAGCCTGTCGGGTGGAGCCGATCCGTGCCAGGGCATCTGCTTGGTCGTTGTCGGCCCGTGGCACGTGAAGGAACTCGCACCCTTCGAAGTACCCACTGATCTGCTGGACGAGGAATCGATAGCTCGCCATGTTTGCATCCTTGGCGTCCCAGTCGCCAGATGACTGCTGGACCACCAAGTCTGAGTCGCCATAACACAGGATCCGGCGTATGCCGAGCTCTTTGGCTAGCCGGAGCCCGTGTATGAGCGCCTCGTATTCAGCCACGTTGTTGGAGGCGGCAAAGTGGATTTGCAGCGTGTATCTGAGCTTGTCGCCTTTGGGAGAGGTGAGGACGATGCCGGCTCCCAAGCCGGTGCGCATCTTGGACCCGTCGAAGTGCATCCGCCAATGAGTAGAGTCGGGAGCCGGCGGTAGGTACTGGGTCTCGGCCCAGTCGACGAGGAAGTCGGCCAATGCTTGGGACTTGATGGCGGTGCGGGGCTGGTAGAAGATTGTGTAAGGCGCCAGCGCAATGGCCCATTTAGCCACCCGGCCGGATGCATCCCGGCTGCCTATGATCTCGGCAAGCGGGGCGGTGCATACGACCGTGATGGGATGCTCTTGAAAGTAGGGCTTCAGCTTCTTGGCGGCGAAGTACACTCCATAGCACATCTTCTGGTAGTGTGGGTAGTTTTGCTTTGAGCTGGACAGTACTTCGCTTAGATAATATACCGGCCTCTGGACTAGCTGGGCTCGGCCTTCTTCTGGGCGCTGGACCACGATGACTGTACTGACCACTCGGCTAGTTGCGGCAATGTAGAGGAGCATGGGCTCCTTCTCAGTCGGCGCCGCCAGGACAGGTGGAGTGGTCAGCATCTTCTTCAACTCATGGAAGGCTTGGTCTGCTTGGTCATTCCACTCGAAATGAGTGGATTTCTTCATGAGTCGGTACAGGGGGAGAGCCTTCTCTCCTAGCCGGCTGATAAAGCGGTTTAGGGAGGCCAGGCACCCGGTGAACTTCTGCACATCTCGCAACTTGGTGGGAATCTCCATTCTCTCAATGGCCTTGATCTTCACAGGGTTGCACTCAATGCCGCGTTCGGAGACCAGAAAGCCTAGAAGCTGGCCGGCTGGTACTCCGAACACGCATTTCTCGGGGTTGAGCTTGATCTGGAATCGGCGCAAGTTGGCAAATGTTTCTTTGAGGTCTTCCAGCAGGGTGCCGCGCTTCTCTGTCTTCACCACAATATCGTCTACGTAGACGTGGGCATTTCTGCCGAGTTGCTTGAGGAGGCATTTCTGCATGCAACGCTGAAAAGTGGCACCGGCATTCCTCAAGCCGAATGTCATAGTCAGGTAACAGAAAGCTCCGAATGGTGTGATGAAGGCGGTCTTCAGGCGGTCTGCTGGGTCCAACTTAATCTGGTGGTATCCTGAGTAGGCATCCAAGAAACTCAACAGCTCGCATCCGGCTGTGGAGTCTATCACTTGATCAATCCGTGGCAGAGCAAACGGATCTTTGGGGCAGGCCTTGTTGAGGCTAGTGTAGTCTATACACATACGCCATTTGTTGTTCTTCTTCAACACCAAGACTGGGTTGGCAAGCCACTCTGGGAAAAACACTTCCATAATAAAGCCGGCGGCAAGGAGCCGGGCTATCTCTTCTCCTACGATTCTTCTCTTCTCTTCTGACAGTCGGCGGAGAGGCTGCTTGACCGGCTTCGCGTCCGCTCGGACGTGTAACTTGTGCTCGGCGAAATCCTTCGGAACACCCGGCATGTCCTTTGGGGACCATGCAAAGATGTCTCGATTCTCACGGAGGAAGTCGACGAGCTCGCCTTCCTATTTACTGTCCAGGTTTGCACCAATGACTGCAAACCTCTCCGGGTTCTCCGGGTCCAGAGGTATCTTCTTCGTCTCCTTGGCCGGCTGGAAGGAGCCCTGCGCATCATATTCCTTGGGGTTGGGGGACAAGGCCGGCTGCTTGCCGGCCATGGCCACAACTCGCTCCAGCATCTTCTTCTCTTCTGCCACTACGAGGGACTCGGCCAGCCGGCTGCTGGCTGCAGCGCACTCGATGGACTTCTTGTAGTCGCCGGCTACAGTGATGATCCCCTTCGAGCTCGGCATCTTCATCTTCAGGTAGGCGTAGTGGGGCACAGCCATGAACTTGGCCAGAGCAGGTCGGCCAAGCAAGGCGTGGTAAGGGCTTTCCAGATCCACTACCTCGAACCAGATTGCTTCTCGGCGAAAGTGATCCTTGTCTCCGAAGAGAACATCCATCTTGATCTTGCCGATCGGGGAACAGGACAGGCCGGGTACGATGCCATGGAACACGGTCCGGCTTGGCATGAGCTGCTTCGCCTTGAGGTTCAACTTCTCCATGGTGTCGCGGTACAGTATGTTGATACTGCTTCCGCCATCAATCAGAACGCGGGAGAATCGGGCAGCCCGCCTCTCCGTTGCGAGGGTGACATCCAACACCAATGCGTAGGAGCCAGGGGACGGCATCACCTCTGGGTGATCGGCCCGGCTCCAGTTGATAGGCCTTTCGGACCAATGCATGAACTCGGGGTTGCTGGAGGCGACTGCGTTGACCTCTTGGTGCTGTCGGCGCCGGCTGCGCTTGTCTTCAACCTGGCTCGTGAAGACGACGTAGGCGGCGTGCTCATCAGGGAACTCATCTTGAATGGCTCCGACTGCTGGTCGAGCAGCCGGCTGCTGGGGGGCTGGAGGCGGCGGGCCGGGAGGCGGAGGCGGCACCAGCCCCTCGCCCTTGGAGATCCGTGTGAGCCAGTGGCACTTTCGGGTCGTATGGTTGGACGGCTTCGCGCCGTTGTGGAACTTGCAGGGTGCATCGAGAGTCTGCTCGTAGGAGAAGGCCGGCTGCCAAGCCGGCCTGCCGCCCTTCTTCTTGGGAGCGGGCCGTTCTTCGGGCTGCTCATCTTCGACTGTGGCCACCTGCCGACTGGTGGAAGGCGGCATAGGGGCCTTGCGCTTGTGGTCGTTCTGGTAGGGGCGCCGATTGGAGTCGCCAGCCGGCGTCTTGGGAGCCGGAGCGAGCACCTTCCCAGAGGCGTCCACTCGGAGCTCGGTCTTCATTGAGGAGTCGGCCGTGGCGTACTTGTCTGCAATGACCAGCAGCTCGTCGAGGGTAGCCGGCTCATCGCAGAGGAGTCGGTGCTTGAGGAGGGTGCCCTCTCGGCACCCGGCGGTGAAGTATTCGATGGCTTGAACCTCGTGCACCCCCTCGCAGGAGTTGCGGAGCTCGGCCCACCGCGTGAGGTAGTCGCGGGTCGACTCGCTGGGCCCTTGGACGCATAAGGAGAGCTGGCGGGGCTTGGGAGGTCGCTTGTACGTGCTGGTGAAGTTGCGGACGAAGACTTCCGTGAAGTCCAGCCAGCTGTTGACGCTGTAGGGCTTGAGGCTGTTGAGCCAGGTGTGTGCCGTGCCTTGCAGCATGAGAGGGACGTACTTCACGGCCACGCGCCTGTTGCCGTTCGCTATGCTGATAGCGGTAGAGTAGTCGATGAGCCAATCTTCTGGCTTCACAGAGCCGTTGTACTTGGGCGTGTCTCTGGGGAGCGAGAACCCTTTGGGGAAGGGCTCGTCGCGGATGCGGGGGCCAAAGCATGGCGGGCCGACATCGTCTTCTTCTTCTAGCGCCAGGGATCGAGCTAGGCGGTCGATCCGGTGGCGGGCGTCCTTCTCGCCGACTCCTTCGCGGTGGCCTAGTCGGCCACCGAGAGTCGGATGTGTGACAGGCGGCGGGGTGGGATATCTCTCCCCACGGGGCGGGGGAGGAGGCGGATTGCCTTGGCGCTCTACTGCCCGAGGGCGGCCTTCCGCGTCGCGCTCGATGGTGATTCGAGTCCGGCTGCGGCTAGCAGCCGGCTCCTTGTCTTTCCTTGCACGGGCGCCGCTCGCAGTCGGCGACCGGGATGTCGCGGCGTGCTCTCGGCGTGGGGGAGGACTCTCAGCATGGGCGCCGGCTTCATGCCATTCTGCGGCCGCGTCGATCAGCTGCTGGATGCGCCTTGTCATGTAGGGGAGCTCATCAGCCCCCAGCCCATTCAGCTCTTCTGCGGCCGCCTGAGCGGCTCGCAGATTCTCGAGCGGTGTGGCGTAGACGGGGCAGTCTGCCCCCAGCATGCTGGCGATGGCCGCGCCATGCTTCTTGACGAGGCCGGCCCGGCTCAGCCCGCCATGAGGCGGCGTACCAAAGGCGGCGCGGTCGACTTCGCGCTGGTGAGCCTCGGTTAGGCGTCTCATGGAGGCTATCTTCTGGCCCTCCGCGATGAGGGCGACGCGGCGTGCCTCCAGGGTCTCGGCGTCGGCGTCGGCCGGGATGGGGACGGACAAGTCATGCATCGCCGCATGTAGGGCGTCGTGGGCGTTCTCGCCCGAGTCGGCGACATGGCTGATGACCAGCACCTCAGTGACAGTGATGCTGCCGCTGTCAGCTCGAGGGAGAGGGTCGTTGATGACTACCATGTCGGAGGGGTAGGCGTCGAGCGATGCCGTGTCGGAGTCGACAAGCATCGGGTCGGTGGAGCCGACCGACTCCAAGTCCACAGCAAGCTCGCTGGAGACGTGAAGATGGTCGAGGAGGCTGACGAGGCGGCTCTCGAGGTAGTCTGTGCCCGCGTCGGAAGCGGGCTCGTCGGAGATGCGAGTCTCGCCAAGAAGATCGGCGAGGCAGCTCGCTGCGCAGGTGTCGTCGACGCCTAGCAGCGCGTCGCGGCAAGCGCCATCAGGCGCAGCAGGCTGGCTGCGCTCGCGGGGGAGGAAAAGGGTTCCCGTCCGGAACAGGTCTCCGGACGACGGTGCACCTGGCCCCACGGTGGGCGCCAAATGTCGGGTGGTAGGTGCGACATATGCCAACGGGTGGCTTATCATTGTGGGAGCCAGTAAAACATCGCCGGTGCCTGGAAACAGGATAAGGCGAAGACATGCACGCCGGCGGATCTTACCCAGGTTCGGGGCTCTCCGTGGAGATAACACCCCCTAGTCCTGCTCTGCGGGGTCTCCGCATGACCACTAGATCAATACAAGTAGCTACAAGCGCTCCTTGAGCTGTTTGGCTAGAGGAAGAAGAAGGGCAAGGCTAGCTCTCCTTTTCTCTCTATGTGGTGTCTGGAATTCTATCAGATCAACCCTTTGCATGGGTGTCCCGAGGGGTTTATATGGGCCTACGCCCAGGGGTACAATGGTAATCCGGCTGGGCGCGGGTCCCAGTCGTCAGCGTCTATGCTCGCCGGCTTCTCCGCCGGTCATTGGGGCCCGCCGACTGGTGGGTCCCACCGGCTGCCGGCCTCTTGGCCGACAGGCCGGCCCCACCGCTTGGGGGCTTTGTCGGCGGCTGGTTACTGTCGCCTCGCCTATGATGACGAGAGCTTTGTTGATGTAAGCGTGGCTACAGTGTCGCCGCCTAGCGGGCTCCCACTGTAGCCTTACCTCGTCTTGTCTCCTTAATGAGGCACATGTTTCGAGGGAGGGAGGTAGCCGGCCACACCCCTGGCCGACTAGAGGAGGCCAGGCCGCCTTCGGGTGTCTCTCTGGCAAAAGGGGCCCGCCGACTACGGGCCGTACTGGCGCCTGTCGTGGGTGGCATCGAGGTCAACACGGCTACAGTGCTGCGCCGGACGGGGGATGGCTGGCCCGTACGGCGCCCTGTGGCCATACTTGTTCCGGGATTCGGGGGTAGTGGGCTGTACTGCGGCCACGCCCCATCCTATCGCCGTTATGTGGGTATAGTCTTAGTGGGTGCAGTCTTGGCCGGCTTCTGGGAGCCGGCTTTCTTCATGGCCGGCTTCTGGCAATCGGCTTTCTTCATGGCTGGCTTCTGGGAGTCGGTCCTCTTGGGGCCGGCTCCCTGGAGTCGGCTATCTCGTATCTTTCTTGGGGGAGGTTTCTGAGGCTAGGTCGCCTTCTGGGAGTCGGCCCTGGGGATAGCCGACCGGGGGAAGGCGGCCCTATGCTTTGTATGCTTGAAGGCTTGAATGGTCTGATAATTTTTCAAAGAGCCAGGGGGAGTCGGTTAGGCTACCCGTGGCCATTTACTCCGACAGTGGGCACCGCCCAAGATGCAAGCGATCGCACGCGGCTCCTGGAAGCCCCCAGCACCCTCGTCCTGGTGGTGGTCATCGTTCCTTCTTGGTGGCGACAGCGGGGGAAGACCGGCGTTGCCTTGGGGGCGATCCTCACGAGGCGGGTCCCTCCAGGCACCCTCGCGAGGTTGGTCCGGCCAGCGGTCCTCACGAGGCCGGTCACACCACTCCTGGCATGGGCCACGGTCGTCCCAACGTCCGCCTCCGCTTCCTCCTCTGCGGCCGTAGCCCCGGTCGTTACGCTCGGGGCGTCGACCGTAGCGTCCTTCCCCTATGGCTCTGAGCTCTTGACAGTCGCTGGTGTTGTGGGTGTTCAGGTTGTGGAAGGCGCAGAACGGTCGGCCGTTCTTGGATGACTCGGGCTGATCTCTGCCTCGCTTGGTGTCGGGCTCCGCTGCGAGCACTACTGCCTCTTTGCGCTTCACGTCCTTGGCCTTGGCCTTCTTCTCCTCCGCTCCTGCAGCTGGCAGCTCAAGGAGAGAGAGGCGCCCCTCCTCAGCTCTTGCGCACTTGGTCGCCAGGTTGAACGGCTCCTGAGATGTGCAGAGCTCCTCGTGGATAGCGAGCTCTTCCTTCATCTTGACGTCACGGATGCCGTCCGAGAACGCGGAGATGATGGCTTCGTCCGTGACCTTGGGGATCTTGAGGCGGGTGTTGTTGAAGCGCTGGATGTACTTCTGGAGGGTCTCTTCTGGTTGTTGCTTGATGCGGCGTAGATCACCCGTGGCCGGTGGATGGTCGCGAGTGCCCTAGAAGTTGGCGACGAAGCAGTCGTGCATCTCGTCCCAGGAGGAGATCGAGCCGTGTTGCAGGTTCAGGAACCAGGAGCGGGCCCCATCCTTGAGAGCCATGGGAAACCAGTTCGCCATGACTTTTTCGTCGCCGTTGGCTGCTTCAATGCTTAGCTCATAGAGCTGCAGGAACTCTGCGGGGTCGGCGGTGCCGTCGTAGCGAGGAGGCAGATTTGGCTTGAACTTGCCTGGCCAGGCGACGCTACGCAGTTCGGGGGTGAAGGCGTGGCAGCCGGCCGTGGTCGCCGGGGCCCGCTTTTGAGGTGGAGCTTGGTCTTGGCGAGGTGGCGCGGGGAGCGCCGGTGCAGCTTGTCACGGCCGCGGGATTTCTTGGCAGCTTCTTTCTTCACGCGCGGGCGCCGGGCGCGGTGGATCACGCCGCAGAGGTGCGCGCCTTGGTGCCAAGGCACCGTCTTGGGGTTGAGGTGGTGGAGGCATGCCTTGAGCCCCATCGCCCGCGGCTGGTTGAGGGGGAGGCAGAGAGTGGGACGGCGCCGGAGAGCCCCCTGCGGCGCGGACGAGCTCGGCGACGCGGTCGAGCCACTCCTCATAGAGGTCGTCGACGGGGCGGTAACGCAGGAGCTCGTTCGCCGCGATGAGCGCGGCCCGTGCCTCCATGGGAGCACGGTGCACGTGAGATGAAGAACCGGCACGGGTAAGTGATGGAGTAGCGGTGCGGCCGTCTTGCCGCACCGAAGGATGCAGCGAGGACACCTGCTGCTCGTTCCCCGCCGGGTCGGTGGCAGCATTGGCGGCGGGAGACGGAGAACGACGAGGTGGCCCGCCTACGGGAGCCGTCTGAGCGACGCGGGCGGAGAGGGGAGCCCGACGCTCAGCTCGAGCATGGCGAGCGTCCGCCATGGAAACGACGGAGCGATGGAGCAACGAACTGATGGAAGGGAAACTACGGCGCACCCCTACCTGGCGCGCCAAATGTCGGATGTGGGGTTCCGGCAAACCCTTAAGGTTCGAACACTGGGGTGCACGCGAAGTCTATCCCTCCTACCGATCTACGCTCTAGCTCGCTAAGATCTCGCGGATGAACTCGATGAACTCGTAACACAGAAAGACACGGGGTTTATACTGGTTCGGGCCACCGTTGTGGTGTAATACCCTACTCCAGTGTGGTGGTGGTGGATTGCCTCTTGGGCTGATGATGAACAGTACAAGGGAAGAACAGCCTCCTGAGGTTGAGGTGTTCTTGTGCTTATGTAGTTGAGGATGATCTGAACCAGTTCGGGATCAGTTGCCTCCTACTGTGGTGGCTAGTCCTATTTATAGAGGCCCTGGTCCTCTTCCCAAATATCGAGCGGGAAGGGAGCCAACAATGGCGGGAAAATTTGAAGGGGGACAACTAGTACAAGCTATCCTGACAAAAGCGGTCTTCGCCTGCGAAAAGCTCTGGGTGACGCCGTCTTGGGCTCCACAATGACCTCCGCCTTGCCGTCCTCCTGGTCTTGGTCTTGTTGCACCAATATGGCAACCTTTGCCTGATGCCTCGGTACTCTTCGCCTGCGCTGGCCTCCTTAGCACCAAAGAGGAAATAGGAACGCTGCGCGCACTGGCGCCCGCCTGGTACCGTCCTTCATGGCTCACGTCACGAGAGCCTCGTGAGGTTTGCCTTGCCTTGATATCTCCGCTCCTCGTGAGCCTGCCTGGCTAGGCCACTCCAGAGGAGGTCTTGCATCGTCCGCCTCGCGAGGCTTGGACCCTCGCAAGGGTCTTGGGTGCCTTGTTGACGAAGATGGGCCGTACGGCCTACTGCTTGGCCACGCTGTGGGCCGCAGGCAGGCAAGTCTGGGGACCCCCGTTCCCAGAACGCCGACAAACACCACGGAGCATATGAGATGTTCCAAGAGTTGAAATTGGTATTTCAGACTCATGCCCATGTCGAGAGGTATGAGACCTCTTGCAAGTACTTTGCCTACAAGATGGAGGAGAATAGCTCAACCAGTGAGCATGTATTCAGAATGTCTGAGTACTACAATCGCTTGAATCAAGTGGGAGTTAATCTTCCAGATAAGATAGTGATTGACAAAGTTCTCTAGTCACTATCACCAAGCTACTAGAACTTCGTGATGAACTATAATATGCAAGGGATGACGAAAACGATTCCCGAGCTCTTCGCGATGTTGAAATCGGCGAAGGTAGAAATCAAGAAAGAGCATCAAGTGTTGAGAGTGTTGAAAGCAACGTCACACTCAGGAGACCAGACATACTTCACATGCTTCTGAAGGAGGTTGGAAAGAGGCTTTGCAATCTTAGAGAAATTCTCAACGAATCTTCGGCAATAGCTTGCAAGACCAAGAAAACTGCGGAGCTGCTTGACATTTTGAGGAGGTTCCCAATTCACAACTGCGGACACCTTCTCGGGGTTAACAGCGATGCCCTTGGCAGAGATGATGTGACCAAGGAAAAGAACTTCATCGAGCCAAAACTCACATTTGGAGAACTTCGCATAGAATTGATACTCTCTGAGTTTGTCGAGCACCAATCGCAAATGTTTGGCATGATCCTGCTTATTCTTGGAGAAGACCAAGATATCATCGAGATACACCAGGACGAATTCATTGGTATAGGGGTTGAAGATGTAATTCATCATCCGAGAGAACACTGGAGGAGCATTGACAAGGCCGAAAGACACGACAGTATATTCATAAGAACCAAAGCTTGTTCTGAATGCTGTCTTGGGAATATCTTCTTCACGAATGCGAATCTGATGATAACCCATACGAAGGTCGAGCTTTGAGAATACTTTAGCACCTTTGAGTTGCTCAAATAGCTCATTGATGTTGGGAAGTGGGTACTTGTTCTTGATTGTCTTCTTGTTCAATGGGCGGTAGTCGACACAAAGTCGGTCCGTGCCATCCTTCTTCTTGACAAAAAGAACACCACAACCCCATGGAGAAGAACTCGGTCTGATCAAACCCAGACGCTCTTGTTCATCGAGCTGTTTCTTCAATTCCTTCAGCTCGTTGGGTCCAAGCTTGTAAGGACGCTTGCAAACGGGTTCAGTGCCAGGCTCTAGTTCGATAACGAACTCAACTGGCCGATGAGGAGGCATACCCGGAAGCTCTTCTGGAAAGACATCTTGATACTCACAAACGACTGGAATTTGCGAGATGGCATTCAATTCGCCCTTCTCATTGAGAGAGAAAAACCGAATGGTTTCATCACGAGCGGCAAAAATAATCACATCCTCAGAAGAGTGTGTCAATTGAATTTCCCTGGCAGCACAATCAAGTTGAGCCTTGTGCTTAGAAAGCCAGTCCATCCCGAGAATAAGATCAATATCCGAGTCACCAAGAACAATTGGTTTAGACAGAAATTCATAGTCGCCCATCTTGATGGAAACATCGGGAGCAACCAAACTAGAAGACAAAAGCTTTCCCGGAGAAACAACTTGCATAACTTTGGATAAAATCTCTGTGTCAACATTGTGCTTCGATGCAAAAGGGTATGACAAGAAAGAATGCGATGCACCAGTATCAAAAAGAACTTTTGCAGGAATATCATTAACTGAGAGATTACCCATTATCACATCAGTAGATTCCTCCGCTTGAGCTGCATTCATCATGTTCACCTTTGCAGACTTTGGATTATGCTTGACCACTGCATTACTGGAAGATCTGACAGGAGGAGGAGGAGGCAAGCGCCTTTGGTTGAAGCACTTGTTAGCATAGTGACCTTTCTGCTGACACTTGTTGCAAGTCACCTCTGAGAGTGGACGGTGATAAGGAGCATTGGACTTTGGAGCTTGATTCTGAGACTTGTTCTGATAGCCAGAGTTGGAAGAGTTGGAAGAACCATGGCCACCTTTGTTCTTCTGCTGATAAGGCTGACGAAACGGAGGAGGAGGAGGCAACCAGAACTTCTGTTGCTTAGCTGCCACAAGTGAGGAAGAAGAAGACTGAACTGCGTCCCTGCCTCTTTTCTTAGAAGCCTCACACTTGAGCTGAGCAGCCTCTTGCTTCAGTGCCATATTATAGAATTGATCAAACTGAGTAGGCTCAACAAGAACGAGAGCTAACTGCGGATCCTCTTTAAGGCCACCTCTGAAGTGATAGATCATGCTCTTCTCATCAGGAACGTCTTGTTTAGCGAAGCTAGCAAGTTTCTGAAACTGGATGTTGTATTGATACACAGACATGTTGCCTTGCTTGAGATTGCGGAACTCCTCACGCTTGCTCTCAACAACACTTTGTGGAATGTGGTGCGCTTTGAAGTCCCGACAGAAGTCAGTCCAAGTGATCACACGACCTCCTCTGGAATCTTTGTATTGTTGATACCAATCAGCAGCTTGGTCCTTGAGCTGGAAAGAAGCGAACTTGACATAGTCCTCAGGCCTGACATTGCTACATTCAAAATGCTTGTTGATGTCCACGAGCCAATCATCGGCATCCGTGGCCTCGGCACAGTAGCTGAAAGACTTGGGCTGATTTGCGAGAAACTGGTTGAGAGTGGCAAAGTGAAACTGATTGTTGCCTTGACCTTGATTGCCTTGATTGCCTTGCCCTTGAGTACGTTCTTGCAAGAGTTGCAGAATCATTTGAGCATTGGCGTTGGTGGCTGCCATGATAGCTTGCCATGCCTCCGGAGGTGGAGGTGGTGGCGGAGGGTTCGCTTGACTCCCTTCATTGCGATCCGGATTCTGACGCGTTGGCGGAGCCATCCTGAAGAGGGTGACATCCGTTAGCATCTTGATAGACAAATAGATAAGTAGAATCAACGGATAGAAATTGCAACATATAGTCTTCACAATAAACATTCGAACGAAGATGAACGAATGAATTCCATAGTAAATCATCACACTTCCATAGTTGAGAAGCCACTTGAAAAATATATGAAATCAACATATGACTTCGAAGCAACTCGAATACCACAATACAAAATAAAACAAAGTATTGGCTTGCAGAATAAGCCGGAACAAACATATGATAGATATTTCGTCCGAAGTTTTCGTGGTGGGGCCCACACGGGCTTAATCGTACATCACCATCATGTACAAGGTTGTGCACATGACATACGAAGCGTCCCCGAGTCGGCATAGCTATGGACTCTTTAAGACACTATGAGACCACTGTAAAATCAACCGTGGAAAGGCGGACCACTAGACGTCGAACCCCAATCTCATATCATGCGTCTGTCGAAAAGATATCCTAAGGCTACTTGAATTCCCACTTATAAACTCCCGAAACTTTCTGGTTATGCAATCTGGTGTTGGGGATACAGGGGACACAAAATATATCACCCAAACTAGCAATCCCTAGATCCAGCTGTATCCATCCGTCAACACATAACCAAGAAATCTTCGGAAATCGTTTACCTCAACCTTCGAAAAACATCCGTTATACAAGTTATGGAAATACTCCCGAACTCCCGCCCCAGTACTGGGTGGCGTCGAGGTGATCTCACCAACAACTGCATAAAAGAGATTTCGATGTCGGCGAAACTCAGGTATTCCAGAACTGCAACGATAAAATTGTGACGACAACACCTCGGAACTCAACTCCCCGGGACACTGCCACAACCCCTAAATGTCAGGAGGCACCAAGAACAATGTTCTCATCACAAAACCATCGGAACGATTCCAAGATACCCGCGTGATCCTAAATTTTTTTTAGTGAAATTTGAGGAGAGAATAGTCAAAACTTCTACGTCAGGAGACCTCACCAGAGCGACGAAGGGACTGAGGAGTAAAAAGAATCCTACTCTCCGATATATATAATCCTAAGACTCAAAACATTTTGGTTCTAGACTCAACAACGCCAGCGATTCGATCAAGCAGGGGGCTCCTAAGTCGGGGATGGCTCTGATTACCAACTTGTAACGCCCACGATGCGGCTATATCTCCCACGTGTCGAGGCACGACTTAGAGGCATAACCGCATAGTGGTTTTGTCGCAAGAAGGGTCATCTTCACACAATCCCATGTAATGAACAAGACTGGGATAAAGAGTTGGCTTACAATCGCCACTTCACACAATACATAAATATAATCATACATCATCCAGAATACAAACATATAGACCGACTACGGTCAAGATCCAGATGAAAATAAGACAACCCCAAATGCTAGATCCCCGATCGTCCCAACTGGGCTCCACTACTGATCATCAGGAAAAGACACATAGTAACGACCACGTTCCTCGTCGAACTCCCACTTGAGATCGACCCCATCATCTGCACTGGCATCGTCGGCACCTGCAACTGTTTTGGTATAATCTATGAGTCACGGGGACTCAGCAATCTCACACCCGCGAGATCAAGACTATTTAAGCTTATAGGAAGGGAAGGAGTAATGAGGTGGAGCTGCAGCGGCAAAAGCATATATGGTGGCTAACTTGCGCAAATGAGAGCGAGAAGAGAAGCAACGGAACGGTCGTCATCTAGCAATGACCAAGAAGTGGTCCTGAACTCCTACTTACGTCATACATATCTTTCTTGGGGGAGGTTTCTGAGGCTAGGTCGCCTTCTGGGAGTCGGCCCTGGGGATAGCCGACCGGGGGAAGGCGGCCCTATGCTTTGTATGCTTGAAGGCTTGAATGGTCTGATAATTTTTCAAAGAGCCAGGGGGAGTCGGTTAGGCTACCCGTGGCCATTTACTCCGACAGTGGGCACCGCCCAAGATGCAAGCGATCGCACGCGGCTCCTGGAAGCCCCCAGCACCCTCGTCCTGGTGGTGGTCATCGTTCCTTCTTGGTGGCGACAGCGGGGGAAGACCGGCGTTGCCTTGGGGGCGATCCTCACGAGGCGGGTCCCTCCAGGCACCCTCGCGAGGTTGGTCCGGCCAGCGGTCCTCACGAGGCCGGTCACACCACTCCTGGCATGGGCCACGGTCGTCCCAACGTCCGCCTCCGCTTCCTCCTCTGCGGCCGTAGCCCCGGTCGTTACGCTCGGGGCGTCGACCGTAGCGTCCTTCCCCTATGGCTCTGAGCTCTTGACAGTCGCTGGTGTTGTGGGTGTTCAGGTTGTGGAAGGCGCAGAACGGTCGGCCGTTCTTGGATGACTCGGGCTGATCTCTGCCTCGCTTGGTGTCGGGCTCCGCTGCGAGCACTACTGCCTCTTTGCGCTTCACGTCCTTGGCCTTGGCCTTCTTCTCCTCCGCTCCTGCAGCTGGCAGCTCAAGGAGAGAGAGGCGCCCCTCCTCAGCTCTTGCGCACTTGGTCGCCAGGTTGAACGGCTCCTGAGATGTGCAGAGCTCCTCGTGGATAGCGAGCTCTTCCTTCATCTTGACGTCACGGATGCCGTCCGAGAACGCGGAGATGATGGCTTCGTCCGTGACCTTGGGGATCTTGAGGCGGGTGTTGTTGAAGCGCTGGATGTACTTCTGGAGGGTCTCTTCTGGTTGTTGCTTGATGCGGCGTAGATCACCCGTGGCCGGTGGATGGTCGCGAGTGCCCTAGAAGTTGGCGACGAAGCAGTCGTGCATCTCGTCCCAGGAGGAGATCGAGCCGTGTTGCAGGTTCAGGAACCAGGAGCGGGCCCCATCCTTGAGAGCCATGGGAAACCAGTTCGCCATGACTTTTTCGTCGCCGTTGGCTGCTTCAATGCTTAGCTCATAGAGCTGCAGGAACTCTGCGGGGTCGGCGGTGCCGTCGTAGCGAGGAGGCAGATTTGGCTTGAACTTGCCTGGCCAGGCGACGCTACGCAGTTCGGGGGTGAAGGCGTGGCAGCCGGCCGTGGTCGCCGGGGCCCGCTTTTGAGGTGGAGCTTGGTCTTGGCGAGGTGGCGCGGGGAGCGCCGGTGCAGCTTGTCACGGCCGCGGGATTTCTTGGCAGCTTCTTTCTTCACGCGCGGGCGCCGGGCGCGGTGGATCACGCCGCAGAGGTGCGCGCCTTGGTGCCAAGGCACCGTCTTGGGGTTGAGGTGGTGGAGGCATGCCTTGAGCCCCATCGCCCGCGGCTGGTTGAGGGGGAGGCAGAGAGTGGGACGGCGCCGGAGAGCCCCCTGCGGCGCGGACGAGCTCGGCGACGCGGTCGAGCCACTCCTCATAGAGGTCGTCGACGGGGCGGTAACGCAGGAGCTCGTTCGCCGCGATGAGCGCGGCCCGTGCCTCCATGGGAGCACGGTGCACGTGAGATGAAGAACCGGCACGGGTAAGTGATGGAGTAGCGGTGCGGCCGTCTTGCCGCACCGAAGGATGCAGCGAGGACACCTGCTGCTCGTTCCCCGCCGGGTCGGTGGCAGCATTGGCGGCGGGAGACGGAGAACGACGAGGTGGCCCGCCTACGGGAGCCGTCTGAGCGACGCGGGCGGAGAGGGGAGCCCGACGCTCAGCTCGAGCATGGCGAGCGTCCGCCATGGAAACGACGGAGCGATGGAGCAACGAACTGATGGAAGGGAAACTACGGCGCACCCCTACCTGGCGCGCCAAATGTCGGATGTGGGGTTCCGGCAAACCCTTAAGGTTCGAACACTGGGGTGCACGCGAAGTCTATCCCTCCTACCGATCTACGCTCTAGCTCGCTAAGATCTCGCGGATGAACTCGATGAACTCGTAACACAGAAAGACACGGGGTTTATACTGGTTCGGGCCACCGTTGTGGTGTAATACCCTACTCCAGTGTGGTGGTGGTGGATTGCCTCTTGGGCTGATGATGAACAGTACAAGGGAAGAACAGCCTCCTGAGGTTGAGGTGTTCTTGTGCTTATGTAGTTGAGGATGATCTGAACCAGTTCGGGATCAGTTGCCTCCTACTGTGGTGGCTAGTCCTATTTATAGAGGCCCTGGTCCTCTTCCCAAATATCGAGCGGGAAGGGAGCCAACAATGGCGGGAAAATTTGAAGGGGGACAACTAGTACAAGCTATCCTGACAAAAGCGGTCTTCGCCTGCGAAAAGCTCTGGGGTGACGCCGTCTTGGGCTCCACAATGACCTCCGCCTTGCCGTCCTCCTGGTCTTGGTCTTGTTGCACCAATATGGCAACCTTTGCCTGATGCCTCGGTACTCTTCGCCTGCGCTGGCCTCCTTAGCACCAAAGAGGAAATAGGAACGCTGCGCGCACTGGCGCCCGCCTGGTACCGTCCTTCATGGCTCACGTCACGAGAGCCTCGTGAGGTTTGCCTTGCCTTGATATCTCCGCTCCTCGTGAGCCTGCCTGGCTAGGCCACTCCAGAGGAGGTCTTGCATCGTCCGCCTCGCGAGGCTTGGACCCTCGCAAGGGTCTTGGGTGCCTTGTTGACGAAGATGGGCCGTACGGCCTACTGCTTGGCCACGCTGTGGGCCGCAGGCAGGCAAGTCTGGGGACCCCCGTTCCCAGAACGCCGACAAGCACCACGGCGCATATGAGATGTTCCAAGAGTTGAAATTGGTATTTCAGACTCATGCCCATGTCGAGAGGTATGAGACCTCTTGCAAGTACTTTGCCTACAAGATGGAGGAGAATAGCTCAACCAGTGAGCATGTATTCAGAATGTCTGAGTACTACAATCGCTTGAATCAAGTGGGAGTTAATCTTCCAGATAAGATAGTGATTGACAAAGTTCTCTAGTCACTATCACCAAGCTACTAGAACTTCGTGATGAACTATAATATGCAAGGGATGACGAAAACGATTCCCGAGCTCTTCGCGATGTTGAAATCGGCGAAGGTAGAAATCAAGAAAGAGCATCAAGTGTTGATGGTTGACAAGACCACTAGTTTCAAGTAAAAGGGCATGGAAAGAAAGGGAACTTCAAGAAGAATGGCAAGCAAGTTGCCACTCCCATGAATAAGCCCAAAGCTAGACCTAAGCCTGACACTGAGTGCTTCTACTGCAAAGGGAATGGTCAGTGGAAGTGGAACTACCCCAAATACTTGGCGGATAAGAAGGATGGAAAAGTGAACAAAGGTATATTTGATATACAGATTATTGATGTGTACCTTACTAGTGTTCGTAGTAGCCCCTGGGTATTTGATACCGGTTCAGTTGCTAAGATTAGTAACTCGAAACAGGAGTTGCAGAATGAACAGAGACTAGTTAAGGGTGAGGTGATGATGTGTGTTCGAAGTAATTCCAAGGTTGATACGATTACCATCGCACACTCCCTTTACATTCAGGATTAGTGTTGAACTTAAAATAAATGTTATTTGGTGTTTGCGTTAAGCATGAATATGATTAGAGCAAG
Source organism: Triticum aestivum (assembly GCF_018294505.1). NCBI lineage: Eukaryota > Viridiplantae > Streptophyta > Magnoliopsida > Poales > Poaceae > Triticum > Triticum aestivum. Next base: position 65,012,682 of record NC_057799.1, read on the forward strand.
TTTATTGTAATACGGTTGTTCATTTAAGTCAGAGAATAATTGTTGTTTTGTTTACATGAATAAAACTTTCTGTGGTCATACACCCAAGGTGAATGGTTTATTGAATCTCAATTGTAGTGATACACATATTCGTAATATTGATGCCAAAAGATGCAAAGTTAATAATGATAGCGCAACATACTTGTGGCACTGCTGTTTAGGTCATATTGGTGTAAAGCGCATGAAGAAACTACATGCAGATGGATTTTTGGAATCACTTGATTATGAATCATTTGATACTTGCGAATCATGCCTCATGGGAAAGATGACTAAAACTCCGTTCTCCGGAACAATGGAGCGAGCCAATGACTTATTCGAAATAATACATACCGATGTATGCGGTCCGATGAGTGTTGAGGCACGCGGCGGGTATCGTTATTTTCTAACCTTCACAGATGATTTGAGCAGATATGGGTATATCTACTTAATGAAACACAAGTCAAGAACATTTGAAAAGTTCAAAGAATTTTAGAGTGAAGTGGAGAATCATCGTAACAAGAAAATAAAGTTTCTATGATCTGATCGCGGAGGCAAATATTTGAGTTACGAGTTTGGCCTTCATTTAAAACAATGTGGAATAGTTTCACAACTCACGCCACCTGGAACACCACAGCATAATGGTGTGTCCGAACGTCGTAATCGTACTTTATTAGATATGGTGCGGTCTATGATGTCTCTTACTGATTTACCACTATAGTTTTGGGGTTATGCATTAGAGACAGCTGCATTCACGTTAAATAAGGCACCATCTAAATCCATCGAGACGACACCGTATGAACTATGGTTTTGCAAGAAACCTAAGTTGTCGTTTCTTAAAGTTTGGGGTTGCGATGCTTATGTGAAAAAGCTTCAGCCTGATAAGCTCGAACCCAAATCGGAGAAGTGCGTCTTCATAGGATACCCAAAAGAAACTGTTGGGTACACCTTCTATCACAGATCCAAAGGCAAGATCTTTGTTCCTAAGAATGGATCCTTTCTAGAGAAGGAGTTTCTCTTGAAAGAAGTGAGTGGGAGGAAAGTAGAACTTGATGAGGTAATTGTACCTTCTCTCAAATTGGAAAGTAGCTCATCACAGAAAACTATTCCCGTGATGCCTGCACCAACTAGTGAGGAAGCTGATGATAATGATCATGAAACTTCGGATCAAGTTACTACCGAACTTCGTAGGTCAACCAGAGCACATTTCGCACCAGAGTGGTACGGTAATCCTATTCTGGAAGTCATGTTACTAGACCATGATGAACCTACGAACTATGAGGAAGCGATGATTAGCCCAGATTCCGATAAATGGCTTGAGCCATGAAATCTGAGATAGGATCCATGTATGAGAACAAAGTCTATACTTTGATTGACTTGCCCGATGATCGGCGAGCCATCGAGAATAAATGGATCTTCAAGAGGAAGACGAAAGCTGATAGTAGTGTTACTATCTACAAAGCTCGATTTGTCACAAAAGGTTTTCGACAAGTTCAAGGTGTTGACTACGATGAGATTTTCTCACTCGTATTGAGGCTTAAAGTCTGTCCGAATCATGTTAGCAATTGCCACATTTTATGAAATCTGGCAAATGGATGTCAAAAACTGCATTCCTTAATGAATTTATTAAAGAGAGTTGTATATGATGCAACCAGAAGGTTTTCTCAATCCTAAAGGTGCTAACAATGTGTGCAAACTCCAGCAATCCATCTATGGACTGGTGCAAGCATCTCGGAGTTGGAATATACGCTTTGATGAGTTGATCAAAGCATATAGTTTTATACAGACTTGCGATGAAGCCTGTATTTACAAGAAAGTGAGTGGGAGCACTACAGCCTTTCTAATAAGTATATGTGAATGACATATTGTTGATCGGAAATGATGTAGAATTTTCTGGAAAGCATAAAGGAGTGTTTGAAAGGATTTTTTCAAAGAAAGACCTCGGTGAAGCTACTTGCATATTGGGCATCAAGATTTATAAATATAGATCAAGACGCTTGATAAGACTTTCGATGAGTACATACCTTGATAAGATTTTGAAGGAGTTCAAAATGGATCAGTCAAAGAAGGAGTTCTTGCCTGAGTTGTAAGGTATGAAGTTGAGTTAGAGTCAAAACCCGACCACGGCAGAAGATAGAGAGAGAATGAAAGTCATTCCCTATGCCTCAGCCATAGGTTCTATAAAGTATATCATGTTGTATACCATAGCTATTGTGTACCTTGCCATGAGTTTGCCAAAGGGGTACAATAGTGATCCAGGAGTAGATCACTGGACAGCGGTCAAAATTATCCTTAGAGGACTAAGGAAATATTTCTCGGTTATGGAGGTTATAAAGAGTTCGTCATAAAGAGTTACGTTCATGCAAGCTTTGACACTGATCCGGATGACTCTGAGTCTCAATCTGGATACATATTGAAAGTGGGAGCAATTAGCTAGAGTAGCTCCATGCAGAGCATTATAGACATACAAATTTGCAAAATACGTACGGATCTAAATGTGGCAGACCCGTTGACTAAACTTCTCCCACAAGCAAAACATGATCACACCTTAGTACTCTTGGGGTGTTAATCACATGGCGATGTGAACTAGATTATTGACTCTAGTAAACCCTTTAGGTGTTGGTCACATGGTGATGTGAACTATGGGTGTTAATCACATGACGATGTGAACTATTAATGTTTAATCACATGGCGATGTGAACTAGATTATTGAATCTAGTGCAAGTGGGAGACTGAAGGAAATATGCCCTAGAGGCAATAATAAAGTTGTTATTTTATATTTCCTTATATCATGATAAATGTTTATTATTCATGCTAGAATTGTATTAATCGGAAACTTGATACATGTGTGAATACATAAACAAAACACCGTGTCCCTAGTAAGCCTCTACTAGACTAGCTCGTTAATCAAAGATGGTTAAGTTTCCTAACCATAGACATGTGTTGTCATTTGATGAAGGGGATCACATCATTAGGAGAATGACGTGATGGACAAGACCCATCCGTTAGCTTAGCATGTTGATCGTTCAGTTTTATTGTTATTGCTTTCTTCATGTCAAATACATATTCCTTCAACTACGAGATTATGCAACTCCCGGATACCGGAGGAATACCTTGTGTGCTATCAAACGTCACAACGTAACTGGGTGATTATAAAGATGCTCTACTGGTATCTCTGAAGGTGTTTGTTGGGTTGGCATAGATCAAGATTAGGATTTGTCACTCCGAGTATCGGAGAGGTATCTCTGGGCCCTCTCTGTAATGCACATCATAATAAGCCTTGCAAGCAATGTGACTAATGAGTTAGTTGCGGGATGATGTATCACGGAATGAGTAAAGAGACTTGCCGGTAACGAGATTGAACTAGGTATGAAGATACTGACGATCGAATCTCGGGCAACTAACATACCTATGACAAAGGGAATAACGTATGTTGTCATTATGATACGACCGATAAAGATCTTCGTAGAATAAGTGGGAACCAATATGAGCATCCAGGTTCCGTTGTTGGTTATTGACCGGAGAGGTGTTGGGGAACGTACTAATTCAAAAAAATTCCTACGATCACGCAAGATCTATCTAGGAGATGCATAGCAATGAGACAGGAGAGTGTGTCCACGTACCCTCGTAGACCGAAAGCGGAAGCGTTTAGTAACGCAGTTGATGTAGTCGAACGTCTTCATGATCCAACTGATCCAAGTACAGAACGTACGGCACCTCCGTGTTCAGCACACGTTCAGCACGATGACGTCCCTCGAGCTCTTGATCCAGTTGAGGATGAGGGGGAATTCCATCAGCATGACGGAGTGGTGACGGTGATGATGAAGTTACTGGCGCAGGGCTTCGCCTAAGCACTATGACGATATGACCGAGGTGTTAAACTGTGGAGGGGGGCACCGCACACGGCTAAGAGATTGTCCGTTGTGCTTTGGGGTGCCCCCCACCTCCGTATATAAAGGAGGGAGGGAGAGAGGCCGGCCCCCTAGGGGAGCGCCAAGTGTCGGGAGTCCTACTAGGACTCCCACGTCCTAGTAGGATTCCCCTTTCCTTTCCGGAGTAGGAGAGAGGGAAAGAGGGAAAGCGAGAGGGAGTAGGAAAGGGCAAGGGGGGCGCCGCCCCTCCCCTAGTCCAATTCATACTCCATAGAGGGGGGGCGCCACCTCCCCTTGGCCTGCCTCCTCTTCTCCACTAAAGCCCACTAAGGCCAAATATCTCCCCGGGGGGTTCCGGTAACCTCCCGGTACTCCAAAAATACCCGAATCACTCCGGAACCATTCCGGTGTCCAAATATAACCTTCCAATATATCAATCTTTACCTCTCGACCATTTAGAGACTCCTCATCATGTCCGTGATCTCATCCGGGACTCCTAACAATCTTCAGTCATCAAATCACATAACTCATAATACAAATCATCATCGAACGTTAAGCGTGCGGGCCCTATGGGTTCGAGAACTATGCAGACATGACCGAGACACATCTCTGGTCAATAACCTATAGCGGAACCTGGATGCTCATATTGGCTCCTACATATTCTATGAAGATCTTTATCGGTCAAACCGCATAACAACATACGTTGTTCCCTTTGTCATCGGTATGTTACTTGCCCGAGATTCGATCGTCGGTATCATCATACCTAGTTCAATCTCGTTACCGGCAAGTCTCTTTACACGTTCCGTAATGCATCATCCCGCAACTAACTCATTAGTCACATTGCTTCCAAGGCTTATAGTGATGTGCATTACCGAGAGGGCCCAGAGATACCTCTCCGATACATAGAGTGACAAATCCTAATCTTGATCTATGCCAACCCAACAAACACCTTCGGAGACACCTGTAGAGCATATTTATAATCACCCAGTTATGTTGTGACGTTTGATAGCACACAAGGTGTTTCTCCGGTATTCGGGAGTTGCATAATCTCATAGTCAGAGGAACATGTATAAGTCATGAAGAAAACAATAGCAATAAAACTAAACGGCCATAATGCTAAGCTAACGGATGGGTCTTGTCCATCACATCATTCTCTAATGATGTGATCCCGTTCATCAAATGAGAACACATGTCTATGGTCAGGAAACATAACCATCTTTGATCAACGAGCTAGTCAAGTAGAGGCATACTAGGGACACTCTGTTTTGTCCATGTATTCACACATGTATCAAGTTTCCGGTTAATACAATTCTAGCATGAATAATAGATATTTATCACGACATAAGGAAATATAAATAACAACTTAATTATTGCCTCTAGGGCATATTTCCTTCAAGAGGTGTCTCGGACATGTCTACATAGTTCTCGAACCCGTAGGGTCCTCACGCTTAAAGTTTGATGACAATTTTGTATTATATGAGTTATGTGATTTGGTGACCGAATGTTGTTCGGAGTCCCAGATGAGATCGAGGACATGATGAGGAGTCTCTAAATGGTCGAGAGGTAAAGATTCATATATTGGACGATGGTATTCGGACACCGGAAGTGTTTCGGGATGCACCGGGTACTTATCGGGTCACCGGAAGGGGTTCCGGGCACCCCCGTCAAAACATATGGGCCTTATGGGCCAAGAGGGGAAACACACCAGCCACAAAGGGGCTGCTGCGCCCCCCCTCATATGGGCTGGCTAAATTAGAGAAGGAAAGGGGAACGAGGAAAGGAAAAAGGGAATAGGATTCCCCCTTTCCCCTCTTCCCTTCCTACTCCGAATAGGAATAGGAAAGTGGGGAGGATGAATTGGGAGGACCCCAAGTAGGATTCCTCCTACTTGGGGTGCCCCTTAGCTGGCTCTCCTCCCCTCTAACCTATATGTATGAGGGGGGCACCGCTAGAACAGAGAACAACAGTTGTTAGTCGTGCGGCGCCCCCCTCCACAGTTTACGCCTCCGGTCGTATTCACGTAGTGCTTAGGCGAAGCCCTGCGCGGATCACTTCACCATCACCGTCACCACGCGGTCATGATGACGGAACTCTCCCTCGACACTTTGCTGGATCAAGAGTTCGAGGGACGTCATCGAGCTGAACGTGTGTAGAACTCGAAGGTGTCGTACGTTCGGTGCTTGATCGGTCGGAATGAGAAGAAGTTCGACTACATCAACCGTGTTGTCAAACGCTTCTGCTTTTGGTCTACGAGGGTACGTGGACACACTATCCCCCTCTCGTTGCTATGCATCTCCTAGATAGATCTTGCGTGAGCATAGGAATTTTTGAAATTGCATGCTACGTTACCCAATAAAGCGTTCTTGAGGGTACACGGGAATTTCATGTAGTCACTTTCATCATGTTGATTCGATTAGTGTTCGCTACTTTGACAATTTGATATGTGGGTGGACCGGTGCTTAGGTGTTGTTCTTACTTGAACAAACCTCCTACTTATGATTAACCCCGTGGCAAGCATCCGCAACTACGAGGAAAGTATTAAGAATAAATTCTAACCATAGCATTAAACTTTTGGATCCAATCGGCCCCTTACGGAATAGCGCATAAACTAGGGTTTAACCTTCTGTCACTCTCGCAACCCATCATCTAATAACTACTCCACAATGCATTCCCTTAGGCCCAAATATGGTGAAGTGTCATGTAGTCAACGTTCACATGACACCACTAAGGGAATCACAACATACATACTATCAAAATATCAAACACACATCAAGTTCACATGATTACTTGCAACATGATTTCTCCCGTGACCTCAAGAACAAAAGTAACTACTCACAAATGATAATCATGCTCAAGATCAGAGGGGTATTAAATAGCATATTGGATCTGAACATATAATCTTACACCCAGTAAACCATATAGTAATCAACTACAAGATGTAATCAACACTACTAGTCACCCACAAGCACCAATCTATAGTTCCGAAAACAAGATTGAACACAAGAGATGAACTAGGGTTTGAGATGAGATGGTGTTGTTGAAGATGTTGATGGAGATTGCCCTCCCCAAGATGGGAGAGTTGTTGGTGATGATGATGACGATGATTTCCCCCTCCGGGAGGGAAGTTCCCCCGGCGGAATCGCTCTGCCGAAGGGCAAAAGTGCTCCTGCCCAAGTTCCACCTCAAGACGGCGACGCTCCGTCCCGAAAGTCCTCTACTTATTTTTTCTAGGTAAAAATGACCTTTATACCAGAAGATGGGCACCGGAGGTGGGCCTGGGTGAGAACAACCCACCAGGGTGGCCCCCTCTAGTACTTATTTGCTCCAATATTCTTCATATATTCCATAAATATTCTACGTAAAGTTTCAGCTTGTTTGGAGTTGTGCAGAATAGGTAGCCGGACGTAGCTATTCCAGGTCCATGTTTCCAGCTGCCGGAATTCTCCCTCATTGTGTGTACCTTGCATATTATGAGAGAAAAGGCATTAGAATTACTCCAAAAAGCATTATTATGCATAAAAACATCATAAATATCAGTAGGAAAACATGATGCAAAATGGGCGTATCATTGCCCATACTCCAAATCTCTCGAAATGAGCAAGATGACGATACCAGACACCTCACTGGAATGATTCGTGAGTAGATGGAATAACCATTCATTCCCAATGTAGGCAATTTATTTGTTTGGGGTATGGGTGTAGGCGTCCTTGTCGGTTGTCCCACATAATGGGCAAGTCACCAGGGTGACAAGTGTCACTCTTTTTTGCAATTTCATGCTGTTATATTATCAATCTTGGATGGTTTATATGCATTTTTATGCTATTTTATATCATTTTTAGGACTAACCTATTAACCCAGTGCCAGTTGTTGTTTTCTGCTTGTTTTTGCCTTTTACAGAATATCAATAGCAAACGAAGTCCAAACACGATGAAACTTTACGGTGATTTTTTCTAGACCAGAAGGGACCCAAGAAGGTTCGGGAGGAGGCCAGAAGAGCTACGAGAGAGCCATGAGTTCACAGGGTGCACCATAGGGGGGTAGGCGTGCCCCCTGAGCTCGGGGGCCCACGCAACTCCGTTTGACCTAATTCCACCTCTATAAATTCACAAATATTCCCAAACCAACAGAGAGCCACCCAAAACATTTGTTCGTCACCGCAAACTTCTGTTCTTCCACGATCCCATCTGGAGGCCTTTTCCGGTACTCTGACAGAGGGGTGATCGATCATGGAGGGCTTCTACATCATCCTTGCTGCCTTCTGATGATGCGTGAGTAGTTCACCACAAACACACGAGTCCATAGCTAGTAGCTAGATGGCTTCTTCTCTCTCTTTGATCTCCAATACAATGTTATCCTCGATCTCCTTAGAGTTTTATCTGTTGTAATCTTCTTTTGCGGTGTGTTTGTTGGGATCCGACAAATTGTGGATTTATGATCAAATTATTCATTGAAATTAATTGAGTCTTTTTGAACTTTATTATGCACAATTATTATAGCTTTGTATTTCTCTCCGATCTATCCATTTAGTTTAGACAACTAGATTGATTTATCTTCAGTGGGAGAGGTGCTTTGTAATGGGTTCAATCTTGTGGTGTCCTCACCCAGTGACAGAAAGGGTAACGAGGTACATATAGTGTTGTTGCCATTAAGGATAAAATGACGGGGTTTATTTATTCATTGAGTTTACTTTGTCTACATCATGTCATCTTGCTTAAGGCGTTATTTTGTTTGTTATGAACTTAATACCATAGATGCATACTGGATAGCGGTCCATTGGTGGAGTAATAGTAGTATATGCAGGCAGGAGTCAGTCTACTTGTCACAGACGTGATGCCTATATACATGATCATTGCCATGAATACATCATAACTATGCGCTTTTCTATCAATTGTCCAACAGTAATTTGTTTAACGATCATATGCTATGTGTTCGAGAGAGAAGTCTCCAGTGAAAACTATGGCCCCCGTGTCTATTTTTGTCATATTGCTAAAAGACAAAAAAAAAACCTTGTTGCAATTTATTTACTTTTGTTTTGTTTTACTTTTCTTTTTGTCTATCTATCACTATCAGAATTAATCCTTACAAGTAACGAGTTCAAGGGGATTGGCAATCCTTTTGCACACGTTGGGTGCAAGTATTTGCTTTTGTGTGTGTAGGTGTTGTCGAAGGGAATTTACTTGGTTCTCCTATTGGTTCGATAACCTTGATTCTCACTAAGGGAAATACTTATCTCTATTGTACTACTTCACCCTTCCTCTTCAGGGAAATTCCAACACAGTTTACAAGTAACACGACAGCCTCGAGCACGGGGAGAAGCACATGCACTGCGGCGGCTCGAGCAAGTCCATTCTCCGGCGAATTTCATCCCCGCCGTGGTTCCCGTCTCGCCGACGGTGAGGGATATGGCTTCATCCGGCAACCCCACGCGCCCATCATCACCACCTCGTTGTGATGTTCTCGTCAGTGCAGGTTTCATTCCCGCGCGCAGCTGCCCATCGTGCATGACGCCTCCTCCTCCTAGCGCCATCCTCTTCTCTTGGGTGTCACCGCTACAGCATTTTTGGCGTGGCCGGCGCCGACATGGAGATGGTCGGCTATCTACCTGGCTGCAACCTGCTTGTCCGCTTGTCACTTCCCAAATACAGGTCCTCCCCCCATGCCTTTTTGATTTCCCGTTTGTTTACCATTTTCCTACTGAATGTTTTAGTTTCCTGCCCCGGTGTGGAAATGATTGCTGCCATGGCAAATTTTATTGTGAAAATGGCTAATTGTATGCATTATCTTTCATGTGTATGTGCAAAAAAGTTGTACCTGAAATGGTGTGGAGAATGGCTATTTTTTACACATTTTGGCATCTCTAAATGCATGGTAAATAAAAAAACATACTTTGCCATGAAGTGTTGCCATGGCAACTAGTTTTAGATGCCAACTTTTTATTGTGTTTTTGCACCCGGGAAGCTCATTATGTGTGCAGTTACTTTTTGAAGTATCTTATAGATGACATTTTCATGTCCTACTACAATTTTTTCATGATCTTTATAATGGACATGGCAATTTTTGACATACATCTGACATGGCAATTGTTTGTTCATATCTTGTCTTTTACTTAACATACTTGGCATTTGTCTCATACATAACATGGAAAATTTAATAAAAATATCATGGCAATTTTTTAATGAATTTGCCAGGGCAATTTTTTATATGAATTTGCCATGGCAATTTCTGAGTTACATACATGGCATTTTTCTCATATTGAACATAGCAAATTTAATTAAAATAATATGGCAATCTTTGATATGAATTTGCCATGGTAAATTTTTATATCAATTTTCCATCGCAACTTTTGGGTCATAACTAGTGTTTACTTTACATACATGGCATTTCCCTCACACAGAACATGGCAAATTTAATTACAACACCATGGAATTTTTTATATGAATTTGCCATGGTAATTTTTTGTTATTAACTAGTGTTTACTTCACATACATCCCATTTTTATCATACAAAACATAGCAAATTTAATTTAAAGTGGCAATCTTTGATATGAATTTGCCATGGATTTTTTTATATGAATTGATATGGCAACGTCTGGTTCATAAGTAGTGTTTACTTTACATACATGGAATTTTCCTCATTAAGAACATGGCAATTTTTTAAAATACCATGTCAATTTTTGATATGTATTTTCCATGGCAATTTTCTTGTTCATACTTTTGCGCCTCAGTTGTACATTCTATATACGAACATGGCAAAGAACAAATAGTCTTGTATTGGTAAAAATCATATTAAAAATTTCCATGATTTTTTCATAGCATGGCAAAGAACAACTACTCTTGTCGTGGCCAAACTAGTTTTTAACTAGACCCTGCAAACTTTTATATTTACCATGATTTTTTTTAGTAATTGACCATGGCAAATTTTGTTAACTAATCACGACTAATTTAGTTGATCGATCATGGAAATTTTAGTTAATGCCCATGGTGATTTTTGTTTCTGATCCTATAAATTGCTTTTTATGAGGCAATGACATTTTAACTTTTTGGAGATTTGTAGTTTGTGTTTCATGGCAAATTATTTTGCATCAATGTCAAAACATTAATTTTCTAGTGTCAAGGCCCATGCCCCCCTCCAGCACTGCGATCGTCATTTTTACTACTAGTCTCAAGGCCCAACACAGTCACTTGTCAGCCCAACCCAACACATGTTCGCACGACACAGGAAACCCAGCCGCCCTCCGTTTTATTTCTAGATTAGCTACTGCCAGTCAGCAAGATGTTCTTCGAACATTTACGTTATTTTTTATTCTTGGAACATGATGGTACGTAGTAGTTTGAACGTATAGGTGCGTATTTGATCCCTCTCACCCAAACATTAGTGTTGGTCTCCTGATCTAGCATCTTTAATCTTGGTGGCATCTCACAATCACTGAATCGGCTTTAACTGTGAGGCACTCTATTGATGTCCTCTCCATGGTGTTGGTGCAAGCAAAGATGCCGACTTTGTCTCGTTGAGTTGGCTGGAACCTGCTTGTCCAGATGTGACGGCGGTATCAAGCATCATCAGCTGACAAAACCAAAGAGTCTGACACTAAAACTCGAAGACGGAAGCTTTGTACAATTTCCCGCCAACTAGGGATGCCATTTGTTGTTCCATATTCATCTTAGCTGAGATTAGCTTAGCTAGATGTAGCCATCGAGGTATTAGGGCGTATGTTGTAATTGATGGTATATTGGGGTCATTGTTTTACGCTTTATGGACCTTGACAACCTGCAACCTGACGGGTCAAAAAATGTACACTGCCACCTAGAGTAATTGTTTGGTTGAGCTAATGTGTAACATGTAATACGTACATGATCATTAAGTTTCAATCTGCTGTGGAATTGTTGCAATAGATCATGTTTGAACACTTTTGAGAAGCATCTAAATTTTGTATTTTTCATTACTTACATTTCAGTAAACCCATTGTTTGTTTGTGTTGTATGCCAGCTGATTTTAGTGCTTGAGAGTCTAGACTTCAGAGTAATAGAGTATTCAAACCTATCAGTTAATAGTATTTTTCTTGTTTTCTATTAAAACTTGAGATATTATCACAATTGCTTTGCCTAAGAGGGCCAAGATAGGTATTTCCACTCATTGTTCATATTTGGATCCTAGGTCAGGTAACGGTGAAGAAATTACTTTGAACACAAAACAAATCTACAATGTTATACATTGAAAGGTACAATAAGTTCCCGCTATATTTGTGTAGCACTTATGTGATAATTTTTTCAGTTTATCTTTGATACAATTCTGTGTACAATCTCTGCATTTGTTGCCTTACAAGAGACTGCATTCTGTGTGGATTTCTTCATCCGCTGTCAACTACGGCAGTTGGTAGCAACATCTAGTAGCGGCAACTAATTTTTAATCACAAGCCAAGGTAACGATGGGAACTGTAACCAGGGAGCAGTTAATGTACTCATCGGAAATGAAAGCTACACCTGCACGACGCTTGCTTTGCTTGCCCATTTACTGCTATGTGCTGCTCAAGAGGATGGCAATGTTCACACCGAAGGTGTTCGACGAAATGACCCAATGGGTGGGAGTGACTTACATAGTTGTTGTGGCTTGGTAATTTACTTTGTGTTTTCTCCCCTCTTGCCTATGATGACATTGTACTGGAGCATCACCGAAAGGCTTGCTGACCTGGTGGAAGAAACATACGTGTGCTCTCGCCTTAGTTACTTTGCAATTGTACAATTCATGCTTAAACATAAGATTGTCCCCTATTTGGTGCATATTTCATTAGTTAGGTATATTTGAGCAGCAAATGCACTTTCTTGCTATTGTACTATACTTGAACACACAAGAAAATCTATCCCACCATTTATCAAGTTCAATGATCTACAAGTTCATGCAATTTTTTATCTATACCACCAATGAATACCTATCAATGTTAGGACCAACATATAATGAATGCAAACAACCAATTGTTATTCAACTCTCTAAAAAGATAAGCAAGAGAGTCCTAATCATTTCTACAAAAGCATATTTCTCCACCGTGCTCTAACATATATAAGTGAAGTGCAAGAGCAATTTTGTAATTTACCTCAACTCAACAGATATGAGTGAAGTGCATAGAGCATTCTAAAAAAATTATGACTCATGTGTATCTCTCTCAAGGTGTGTGACCAGAACATAATGATTGTAATGACCAGCAAACAAAACAAAAAACAAAAGCAAACGATGCTCCAAGCATAGCACATATCATGCGCACAAATAAAAACTTAGGTCCAATCGAGACAAAACGAAAGTTGATGACGAAGAAAGAGTGGATGCCTTCCAGTGCGTCCCCAAGCTAAGACGCTTGAGTCTAGTTGGATATTTAATTAGGGTGCCTTGGGCATCACCAAACTTGAACTCTTGTCTCTCCTTGTTTCTCCTATATCGATGTCTTCCCTCGATCTTAAAAACTTCATTCACATAAAACTTCGCAAAACTTATTAGAGGAGTTATTACACATAAATATAAATCACCTAGCATGTACTCCCAAGACAAGATGCATAATTAGGCCTTCTTAGGATGGCACATTGATGAACCTCCATGTGTGTGTGGGGGGGGGGGGGGGGGGTCCTCAGTCCGGCCACCTGGCCGAAAGACGACGTGGTGGATGACCCCTAATCCAGGACACCATCACGTAGTCAAAACTCGTTTGGGGAAAAACTTAAATGTGGCAAATGTAGAAGGAATCTTTAAATTAGGGGTAAAAATATGACCGGTTCCCGAGTTGGGGGTAATTTCTATCACAAGGGTCAATCTTAGGGGTAAAAATGGAATTAACACTATTTTCTATTTTATTTTATAACAAACATATAGATGCTCAAAGATTTTATGTCCGAAGTGTGCTCACATCCGTCCAGGAATCAGAATATGATGATCATGATCAGGAGGTGTCACTGTATCTGTGTCCAGTTTATCCCTTGGGTGAACACCCAGCCTGTGTACAAAAATAAAAAAAATCTACTATGTGAAGTTATATTTTGTTGCGATTTAAGGGTTTATTCATAATCAAAGTAGTTAAAATATTTATGTGAGATTTGACACATTAATTGGAGCATGGAGTATGAAGATTCCATTTAGTGCAACACATTATTTTTTGGGCATTCCTGCGCCATATAGATGTGCTCTCATTACTACTAATAAGAAACATAAGTGCACCACGTCCATTTTTTATACCCTTGCATTATTATGTGTCTAATTTATGGCCGAGTATTAAACTATTTCAACGCACGATTTGCCACATTAGTTGGAGCATAGAGCACATAGACTCCATTTAGTGCAACACATACATTTTAGGCATTCTTTCACCATAGGGATGTACTCTCATTACTACTAATAAGGAACATAAATGCAACACATCCATTTTCGACATTCTTACACCCTAATATGATGTACCTCATTTACGGATGAGTATCAAACTATTTCGATGCATAATTCGACACATTAATTGGAGTGTAGTAGGCTTCTATTTTGAGAGATCACACTCTCATTACTACTAATAAGGAACATAAATGCAGTGCATCCATTTTCGATATTCTTGCACCCGAGTATGATGTATCTCATTTAGGGACGAGTATACACATTAATTGGAGTGTAGTAGCTTAGGCATCATAAATTGGATGCAGCACATCCAATTTAGATACTCTCATTTACGGAAAAGTATCAAACTGCTCCTTCCACACACAATCTGACACATTAAATTGGAGTGTAGGAGTCTATTTAAGGTAGGACTTCCGAGGGAATGATCCATCCCTGCTCTCTCTATTCGGCTTACAGTCATAAGTCGTCAACCATGTCCTGTTTATCCGCTTCCATGCTATGTTTCCTCCTTGCTTTGCTAACTCCTGCCAACCTCACTTCAGCCACTGGCAATATCGGATTCAGCCTGCCTCTCGTGTCCAGCCACCACAAGCTCAACCACACAACCGGTGAAATCGGGGAGCTCTTGCTGCCTGAGGCTGATGTGAACCCCATGAACATACGACCCAAGGTAGCCCCTGCCGGTTGGCCGATGTTCAGTGTCGTCGTCGGAGTCGGCAGCGGCAGAGGCCAGCACTTCTATAAGCTCGCGCTGGACTTCGTGGGCAACCTCACATGGATCCGGTGTAAGCCTTGCACCCCAGAGGAGCAGCAGGAGGGCCCAATCTTTGACGCCGCCCTCTCCCCAAAGTATGCGCTTGTCAAGCCAACGAGCATCCACTGCAAGCCCCCCTTCGTCGGCCACGGTCACGACAAGTGCAGCTTCTCCGGCACCACTTCGCTCGCTGCCGTGCACGGGTACCTGGCCAGCGACGTGTTCACCTTTGGCGACACCGGCACCGGTCATAGGAGCTTGGGCGGACTCATATTCGGGTGCGCACACAGAGCAACTGAGTTCTGGAACCACGGCATTGTCGTTGGTGCCATGAGCTTGAACAAAAGGTCGACGTCGTTCAAGTACCAGCTTGCTGCGCACGGCTTCGCCACTTCAAAGTTTTCTTACTGCCTCTTCTACCACGGCCAACACAGCGCCAAGCATGGCTTCCTCAGGTTCGGCAGTGACGTCCCCAACCACGACCACGCCCACAGCACGGCGTTGATGTACCACGACACAATGTTGTACTTCATCGGCTTGGAGGGCGTTAGCCTGAACGGTCAGAGGCTCACGAGAATCAACCGAGGTATGTTCTCTCGCGACCAGGCAAGGAAACACGGCGGCACCATCATCGATGTCGGGACACCCGAGACCAGGATGATCCGTGCGGCGTACGACATCCTGGAGGCCGCGGTCGTCTCGGATCTACAACATCGCCTCGGGGTGCGCCGTGCCGGATACCGAGTACCGGGCTCCCACCTCTGCTTCATCGTGTCGATACATGGGATCTACCAGAAGCTCCCAAGCATCACGCTCCACCTGGCCGGTGGCGCCCAGCTTACGATCAGGTGGGATCTACTGTTTGTGACAAAAATGCACCAGGGAGCCCAGCACGCCTGCTTCCTCATCTTTCCGGACGAGAAGATGACGGTTCTTGGCGCCGCGCAACAGGTGGACACGCGCTTCACCATTGACGCCGACCAGAGGCTACTCTACTTTGCTCCGGAGAATTGCGAGAACGACAGTAGCTAGATCAATATGCCTTTCTTTCTGATGCACTACATGCCCGCTGGTCGGCTGGTGCAAGAACTGTGTGCATGGGGACAAATAAATAAATAATAATTAATCAGAACTTTTGGGGTGATTTTCTCTCAAGCACTAATTTTGGACTAGATGTCAAAAAAATATCATGCCACCCGTGTAAAAGTTGATGCGATTTGATTTCATACTGGCAAGAATCAGTGATGACAAAAACGTACGCTCCCAATATACAAGGACATGATGTATTGCTGTTAGCCTGTTACTATACACCTTTGTTCGTTGGATATGCCCGTCAGTAAGATGTTCTTCCAACATTTAGCCTAATTGTTGTAATCAAGTTCAGCAAACGGCGATGACAGCAGAAGATGAACCCAAAGCATCATGTCAGGCACCGATGTACAAACATTCGGAGGATCCAACAAATAGAGTACAGTAATTAGACAGGGATACAGTGCGGCGCCTGGGCGCAAATGGCACAATGTCAACACTGGAGCTGGAAATGGCGATCGATCATTCCTTGGGTTTGGGCTGCTTGACTATCATCACCGAGCAGTGCGCGTGGTGGGCGCAGTAGTCGCTCACGCTCCCAAGAAACGCCCTGCAAGAATTGCCCAGGTTCAGACAAAACTCATGACCACTAGCTCTGCAGCACGGGGGGCTGGAGAATGGAGATGAATAAATCAATTACCTCTTGATGGCGCCGTAGCCATGGCTGCCGACGACGAGCAGGTCGGCGTGGTGCTTCTCCACGGCGTTGCAGAGCACGAACCTGGGCTCCCCGTCGATCACCTCTACCACACCCTGCACCTGCAATCGATTCCACATGTGACTAGTAATTAAGCAGAGCAGCAATCGGCGTGATCTTGTTACTCGCTTCTCGAATTGGTAGTGGATCATGTTACCGA
The DNA here is from genome assembly GCF_018294505.1 of Triticum aestivum. NCBI lineage: Eukaryota > Viridiplantae > Streptophyta > Magnoliopsida > Poales > Poaceae > Triticum > Triticum aestivum. Next base: position 65,029,628 of record NC_057799.1, read on the forward strand.
GTTGGCGGCGCAGAGGCGGCGAGCCCTGTCGACGACCTCCTCGGCCCTCCTGCGCAGGTCCGCGTCCACGTACCTGACCACGTCCCCTGCAGCGGCTGCAATCGATCGATCCCCAGAAATCAGCGCTCCGGCCGATTCAGATAGCCAAGAAAATTACTAGGGAGGGGGTCGCCGACGGCGCGTACCGGGGCCGCCGAGGGTGACGACGGAGGACACGGCCGGCTTGGCGTGGACGACGACGAGCTCCACCGGCGCCCCGGCGCCGGCCGTCTCCGCCACGTAACGCACGGCCCACTCGAGCGCGCGGTAGCTGTGGTCGCTGTCGTCCACGCCGACCAGCACCACCGTCTTGTTGGTCGTCCCCTCCTCCGCCGGACCCGCCTCCGCCGCCGCGGCCGCAGACGCTGCCTCGGTCTCCGCCATCATGCACAAGAGTCAACGACGCGATGATTTAAAATGATGAGAGAAGGTTTCCAGTTTGATGTGGTTTGCCGTCCGAGCTGCAGGCCGCGGGCTATTTATGTGAGCTGGAGCTGGATGCTACTTGCTGCCGATCGGCGTATGGGATGTGAGAAGTAGGCGCACCGACGAAACCGCGGTGGCCAAGTGGCGTGTGGCCGCTGACTGACCGGAGATAATGGATACTGGTGGCACGCTGCCCCGGTTTCCGTTTAGTTTCTGGCTTTCCACTTCTCGATCGTGATCTTCCCGCTGGAGTGGATGGCGACGGCGACGACAGCGACGGCGCGGGGCATGCATGGTGATTGATTCTTTTCCTTTGGTTTCGGTGCGTGCTGATTGGTGATGCCCTCCAGATGCGTGTTGAGGTCGGCACTCTTTCTTTTTGCCCGCCAATCACGATGCAACCTTCCTTGGTGAGGCCATCCGAGCGAACGAAGGAAGCTCGTTTAAGCGATGATCGTTTGAGGGAATGCGCCATGTGCATCTAAAAGCATCTTCAACAAGTTTAAAAAAAGCATCTTCAACTGGCGTGCTTCGCCTCGGCACGGTATAATTCTTTTACACCGCTAAAATAGTCTTTTTACACGCGGGAGCGACGAAGAGGTTTTTCATATGCACAAAAACACGGCACCCATTCCGGCGGCCCCACCTGCAGCAGCCCAGATTTTACAGCGCACACGAGCAAGGGCACCAAATACCCAGCGCGCGATGCAGTTTTTCGCAGCGCGCTGAACCTTGTTTACCGCGCACGGGATTATGACGCGACTGCTGGAGCGCTACTTTCGGTCGCGCGCGCTACATAGCCGTTTTTCCAGCGAGCAGCTTATTTAGCGCGTCTGTTGGAGACGCTCTAACGTTCGGGAATTTCATGCTATAATAATTATATTTGGCATGCCATTATAGAAATACTTGTCATGTTGAAAAAAATGTCATGATAGCAGGAAAATTTTGTCAGGACTTTGCCGTACCCACGTCGCTCCCAGGGGCGACTCGGGAGGCGAAACCCTAGCCGCCGCCCAGGCTCCCCTCCTTCCCCTCCCTCCCCTCGCCGTCGCCCCTCACCGGTGGACGGCGGCGGCGGGGCCCTCGTTCGTGTGCTCGTGCGCTGCTGCTGGGCGCGCTGGAGCGGCGGGAGCGCGCGGTGGCGCGGCGGGCGGCCGTCTGCTCGCGGGGAGGTCGAGATGGCGTGGACTGCGTGCGCGGTGGCGCTGCCATGGCGGCCGCCGGCCGCTGATGCGTGCGGCAGAGTTGAGGGCGCCCAGATCTGGGCCGCACGAGCCCGCCCAGGCCGACGACAATCACTCTGCCCCCACCCACCCCTCGCCCTCCTCCCACCCCTCCCGGCCGCCGCCGGTGGTTGCCGCTGGGTTAGTAAGCACGCGCGCGGCGACCCTGACGGTTGCTGCTCCACTGTGCCCCGGCGGATCCTGGCGGCGGAGGTTGCGGGCCAGCGCGGCGGCGGCAGCGCGGTGCAGGTGGCTGCTGCCGCCTGCTGGACGCGCTCCCGGCGGTGGCCGGCCTGCTGGAGCTGCGCTGGTCGGTGCCCACTCCTGCGACGACAACGTTTCTAGCCTTCCCCCATGTGTGTTGGTCTTCTCCGATGATTCTTCGCCATGCCCGGTCTGCCATTGCATCTGAGGTCTTCGTTCTTGGGCCGGGGCGAAATCCCCGCGCGGCGACGCCCGAGGGTGCCGTCACCTCCTTGGAGGCGTTGGCATGACCCTGACCGGACCTCCTCCTCGAACACCGGGAGAAATCCTAGGTCCGGCCTCCCAGACCGGGCAGCGGCGGCGTCTCAACGCCGTTCCCCTCTTGATGGCGCTGCTTTGGCTGCAAGTGGAGTACTTGATGCGGCAGATGGTGGTTGGCGATGCATCGCTCTGGCGTAGACTGCTACACAAGGAGCAGGTCGCAACGTTTGCCTGCGCCGGCGCTCCCCAATGAATGCTACACCAATTCCAATCCGGCCCTGCTTTTCACCCGCCGACTCTAGGCACATGGGTGCGAGGTACGTCGGCTTGGGCAGTCCTGAAGCTGTATTCGTCCCTGGAAGTGCCTGGCAATGGCAGTGATGCTGCCCTGTTGCTCTGAGTCTCGGTGCTTCGCCATTTTGGCTGGAGGCAAGGCTGGGCGAGGCCTAATGTCATTGTGTGTCTGTAGTTGAGGGCACCTCCTCACCTAGCTGTAGTCACTTGGTGAGGACGGTCGTTTGTGTGTGTGTGCGTGTGCGTGTGCGTGTGTCCCTCCTTTCTGGAGGTTGTACCCCCGATGTCTTCCGGTTCAATGCAATGAAACGCAACTCTTTTGCGTTTTCTCGAAAAAAAACAGAGTAATTTGTCTTGTGTTCAAGAATTTGCCATGATGCAACTAGAGAATTGACAAGCCAAAAAAAAAAAGTTCGCCCACATGTTTCGAAATTTGATATGATGAACATTCCAAATTGCCATGCTACAGAGAAGTTGACATCTGAACCCACCTTTTGGGGCTTAAAGCTAGTTGTGGAAATAAGTTGCCCCCTCCCCTGCTTATTCTAGGAGTCTAATCTGAAATTTTATTTTTAAAACCCACTAATTAAGGGTTAACTAGTAGGCTTGATGTGTTGTGCCCCAGCTGAACCTTTATTATTGTCTTGTTGCACTCTTTGCCTTTGCTTGAACTTGGACTGGTCTTGTTATCAGATGGTTGGTGCGGTTGCTTTATAATATAAAGCGGTGAACCCTTTTTTGTAAAACTAGTAGGCTTCTAAAGGAAAATTTCAGATTAGACTTCTAAAATAAGCTGGGGAGGGGGCAACTTATTCTCACAGTCAGTCATAAGCCCCAAAAGAATTGCCCTAAGTAATTGGCATGCTACATCATAGCACGTCGTTGCTACACATCACGTCGTTCCATGTGCTACTTTGTGAATTTGATACTAGGTAGTTCACCCCCTCGGCAGGCAAGTGTTTCAGTTTGACATGAAATTCATGGAGGTAGGTTCGTATGAGGGGGAGATCGGATTTTGTTTCTATAAGAAGGAAGGGACAATTATTTTTTCAACCAGTGCACCATCCATAACGTTTGTCAAAGAAGGCAAGAAAGTAGTTTGAGCGAGATATGTGGATCTTGGCCCCTTGAATTGTAGAGAGGGAGAGGGGCCAGGAAGCGCAAGGGGGGGGGGGGGGGGAGAGGAAGCAGTAGAAGCAATTGTAGTTCTAGACAACACACACAATTCGTGAATTTTGGCGGTTTCGATCTCTTTCTTCATAATGCCGCTACCTGGCTCGAGCTTTCCATCCAACATCTAGCCAATGTGATACGATGAGATAGAATGCAATAGAAATAGAAGCAAGGATAGCGAACGGGTTACCTACTCCTAAGGGCAATGAAGAAGGCAACGATGTAGAGGATATCTTCCTAATATAGGTAAGATAGATTAATTGATTTTTTTTCTTTTCTGTATAGTATTCTAAATCGAGCATTAGTTTGAACGACATGGAATACTCTTTTGCAACTAAGCACTCTCAGCTCCGCACAACATAGGGATTGGTACGCTTTTGGAAAGAACATATAATAGTATGAAGCATGTTGTCTTCTTTATGCGGGGCAACAACTGGTTCATCTAAAACAATGATTTCGGTTACCAATGATGACAAGAGAGACAATAGATAATATTGGTCAGGATAACTACCCCGTGGCCTCGCACTGAACCCTTCTTTCTATCAAAAAAGGAAGAGCGCACCAAAACAAAAAAGAATACAGAAAAAACTCCGTCGTCCGTGATTGTCTAGCACCACGACTTGCACCGCTACGCATCCAGTGACGGGGTGGTGCCACCGATACAGAAGGAAAAAAATTAAAGCGAGTAGAAGATGGTTCAAGTGCTTCAAAAAGTCACTACTATTAGATGGAGCATCCAATTTGGAATCTGCTTTCACAGTGTGTTGGTTTCAGCGAGATTCCTTGGAATTAACCTTTTTCTTGATTGCATTTTGCATTCATATCTATTGTATTTTTAGAAGAAGAAAAAACTATAACAGTGTGTACAATTTTTCGGGAATCAACTAAATTTTCATGTTGGGTTGACGGTATTTTTGCCCGTCCCTCTCTCTTGCATTGTTGGAATGTGTCTATTCCATTTTGAACTGATACTACTGTAATTTTTCCGACTGAGTATAGTAGATTTTTAGGCTAAGTGAATGCAATTCTTGTGAAGTCTACAACGATCCATTTTTAGTTGTCTTATGCAAGTAAACACTAATAGAAAGATCAAGCCATTATTTAACAATATTTTTAGCCTAAGTTTATTTTCAACCAAAAAACAGTTGTCTTATGCAAGTAAACACTAATATAAAAATATTTCATTTTTGAAAGTTAAAAATGACGTAAAAAGTTCATCAAAAGAGAGGGATCATTCAATGGTGAGTCTCTTGAAGAACGAAAAATTTATGATGATATCAGAAGATGAACACCCAAGCATCATGCGTGGCACCAATAGTGTTCTTTCTGTTTTTATTTACTCTGCTTAGCTTTGTTGTAAGTCAAATTGTATAAAATTTGATCAAGTTTGTAGAAAACAATATGAATGTTTACAAAAACAAGCACATATAATGTGAAAATATATTTGATGAATTTAACGTACTGATTTACTATTGTGTACGTTAATAACTTTTTTCTATAAATTTGATCGAAAGTTTACACAGATTGACTGCTAATATGCAGACTAAATTAAAAAAAAAAGAGTAAACTTTGGAGTAGAAATAACTTAGTAGGGATACATTGTGTAGGCACGCAAATGGCACAATCCCAACACTGGAACTGGGCACGATTGATCTAACTCCGGAAATGGCGATCAGTTCTTGGACTTGGGCTGCTTGACTATCATCACAGAACAGTGCGCATGGTGGGCGCAGTAGTCGCTCACGCTCCCGAGCAATGCCCTGCGAGAAAGAGGAGTTCAGACAAAAAGCCCGTCACCATTAGTTTCAGTCTCGCTATGGAACGTATACTGCAGTAGAAAATCAAGGACCTGACCTCTTGATGGCACCGTAGCCGTGGCTGCCGACGACGAGCAGATCAGCGTGGTGCTTCTCGACGGCGTTGCACAGGACGTGCCTCGGCTCTCCGTCGACCACCTCCACCACGCCTTGCACCTGCGGTTTCGTATAAGCAGCGACAGGTCACAGATATGCAATGTGTGATCGTCTCCGTGGACAGATAGATAGAAAAGATATCAGCAAGGGAGACGAGTTGGTTTATCCATGGACAGATAGATAGTAGAAAGGAGATCACAACGAGCGACGAGCGGAGTTGGTAGCGGATGTTACCGAGTTGGCGACGCAGAGGCGGCGCGCCTTGTCGACGACGCCCTCGGCTTTCTTGCGCAGGTCCGCCTCCACTAACCTCACCACGTCGCCGGACACGCCTGAAACGAATCCGCAGAACTCAGTCAGAGGAGAGCTCGCTCAGATTCCGGAGGGCGAAACGATGAAGCATTAAAGAGGAGGTTAACAACGAACGCACCGGGGCCGCCCATGGTGACCACGGGGGAAGGGGACGGCTTGGCGTGGACGACGACTAGCTCCACCGCCCGGGCGCCGGGCGCGCCGGCCGTCGCCGCCACGTGCCGCACGGCCCACTCGAGCGCGCGGTAGCTGTGGTCGCTGTCGTCCACGGCGACCAGCACCACCGTCTTGCTCTTTCCCTCCTCCGCCGCCGCCGCAGACGCCACCGCCTTGGTCTCCGCCATCATATGACAATCGAAGGACGCGAGGAGTGAAACTGATTAGAGAAGGTTTCTTGGTTCAAGTGGTTATAGCTCAAGGCCGCGGGCTAGGCCTATATATAGCTTACTCGTCTCTCAGTTGGTGGGGGTGTGAGAGTGGAACGTACGCTGGCGAAACCGGAGGCGCGGTTGCGTGTGGCCGGTGGCCGGCAGGAGCTGATGACGGCAGACCTCCCCCGGTTTCCGTTCAGTTCTGTTGCTTTTCACTTCGCATGCATCATCTGCCCGCTTGGATGGGGGCGGCGACGGCAGCGACGGTTCGGGGGGCATGGTGGTCGTTTCTTTTCCGTCGGTGCGTTCTGATTTCTGATGCACTCGAGATGCGTGTTGAGATTTGGGACAGAAGAGAATTTGAGAGCGGCACCTTCGACCTTCGTCTTGTGAGAAGAAGAAGAGTATTTTGTTTTGGCGGGTTGAGAAGATATTTGGTTTTGTTAAATCCCAAAAGTAATCCAAGAATTGTTTTAGTCTAAGTTTCCCGCTGAAAAGTGTAATTTTAGTGTACTCTTTTTTCTTTGCCGGGAATTTTTTAGTGTACTCTTGTACAATCGTAGAAAAGAACAACTTCATCAAAAATGCGATTGTAATTTTCTAAATTGCGTAGATATAAGCTTCATCAAGAGAAACCAATCTTCCAGGGAACGAGCCTGCCTGGTCTTTCCTTCGTAGTTCTCCTTCAGAGACGGAGCTCCGTTGTCTGGTTGCAAATGACTGAGTTCTAGTGCGGATCTTCATACCACTTCAGATGGCCTCTACAGTGTGGGTTGACTTGACTATCGCCTACGGCGAAGTTGGAGTCGTTTGGTTAGGGTTTAAGGATGCCAATGGTGCTTTATAGGGGAGGAGCGATGACGATGACGCATGCATGATGTCTCAGCGAGGCCTTATAGTGGTGTGAGTGGGGTATCTTGTGTGTGTTGCTTTGTGATGGTTTAGCCTGGTTTTCCATAATAAACTGGACAGTTTGGTTTTCGCTCGTGTTTTCCTAATTAACTGAGCGACTCTTTTCTTCTTAATGAATGCAGGAATCCTGTCATTTCAGGAAAAATAATTGTTGGCGTTGACCAGATTGAAAGCCAATTTCTCCCTGCTCTTCAACCCGGTAGTTGATGTTCTCTCTGAAATGCTGATTAAGGCTTCCAAACTATTGGTGCAATCGAGTGCTCCGAGAGTTTTGAAGATTGTTGGACAGAAACAGCGAGGGACTAATGTGTTTGCTAGTGCACACAACGAGTATAGGTCCCTAGAGTTCAGAGGAGCTTTCTATAAACTCATAAGACTATTATCTATGAAGCAAAGAAGAATGCTAAGGCAATCGAGGAGATTGCCATTATCTACGAAGCAAAGAAGAATGCTAAGGCAATCGAGGAGATTGCCATCGAAGAGATTGTGTGTCGGAGATGACTCCCAAAAATGTTGCTGAGTCGAAGCAATTGGTACGCGAGGCATCCGAGAGAAAATGACTGCAGCAAAGAAGAATGAAGACTAAGTGAAGATGTGCATTTTCTTCGTAGTCTCATTTTCTTCCATTGAGTCATAGGACCACTGTACTTTTAAGAGGGGATCGATGTTTCAAGCCTTTGGTCTTTATGATGCTTAACCTAAAAATATCCTAGTGAGTTGAGAGAAATCTCTTCGTGCCAAAAGTAATTACTTGCCAGCCAGAGATGATATTCTTCTCGGTTGCGAGAGAATTGCTCTAGCAAGTGAGTCAACTTTACTTATTCCTCAAGTAAAGATGAAAGGTGCGTTTGAAATCTGACCGTTGGAAACATGTCGGTTTGACCATTGACTGGGCTCGAGGCCCCAAATAGTCATTTCACCCTCGGGATAGCTCCAGCTATAAATAGCCATCCCCCACCTGCCGTTATAGTCCGCTACTCGGTTTGATTTGTCAAGAAGATTGTTTGAGCACCCCTATTAGAAACATTTGAGTAAATCCATCGAGAGAAAAACCCAGAGCCCGAAACCTAGATAGTGGTTTACCATCACAAAGATCTAAGTCAAGAGTTTTGAACCTATTACTCTTGAGAGCTACTAATTCTCTAGACAGTTAGGTGTCTGTCTGAGTGGCCAAGAGTAACTAGTCTCCGAAGAAAAGTCTGTGAAGGTTATGGAGGTCGCCTGAAGTATCTACCGAGCCTAAATTGACACAAGTTGACTAACTTTGTCCAGGAGAATAGGACGGGGAGAGTTTAGCTCATGTGTTCAATCACAAGTCCCTCCAACTAAACGTAGCTCTTTTGCAGAAGAGTGAACTGGTAGAACAAATACCTTTTGGCACCATCGAGCACCACTAGTTCCATATCACATTTACATTACTTTTGGCAACTTATTTTCAGTAATGTTTTCTATCGTGAGTTCTCTGTCTAGGTCTTAGTAGTTCATTTTCAGATAGATATCCGTTATGTTCTATGTTTTCATTAAGTCTACGGAGAAGATTCCCGTCTTCGACGGGATGGATTACCCTTTCTGGAAAGAGAAGATGAGGATTCTCATATCAAGGCTATCGATGATGATATGTGGCAAACTGTACGGTATGGATACATTATTGAGACGCCCGGTCATCTTACATCATAAGTTGCATATGTAACTATTTAGTTTACAGAGGGAGTATTATTTAGTGAACTACTTACTATTTTTGGACTAGTCTAATGATACTCGTTAGAAAGCCTACGTTTATCACACTATATATTACTCCCTCTGTTCCAAAATAAGTGACGCATATTTAGGGACGTAGGAAGTAACCTTTAATTAATTGCGAGATGTGCAAATCTCGGCCCCTCGAATTGTAGAAAGAGAGGGGCCAAAGAGCGTACTAAATCAGTGACACATATTTGGGACAGAGGTAGTAGTAACCTTTAATTAATTGCGAGATATGTGAATCTCGGTCCCTCAAATTGTACAAAGAGAGGGGCCACGGAGCAAGGGGGCTACGTTGTCTAGAACACATGCGGTAGAAGCAATCGTAGTTCTAGACAACAACAAAAATCGTGAATTTTGGTTGTTTTCATCTTTTTCTTCACCATATGCTACCTGGCTCGAGCTTCTCATCCAACATCTAACCCCTCATGTTTGAGCACACGCACCCAGGTGGCCAATGAAGAAGCCGGCGAACTAGAGGATATCGCGTGCGCCCGTCATTGTCTAGCATCACTGCTCGCACCGCGACGCATCCCGATGGCAGCATGGCGCCACCGATGCAAAAAGAAAATAATTAAAGCGAGCAGAAGAAGAGGGTTCAAGTGCTTCAAAAGGTCACTACTATTAGATGGAGCATCCAATTTGGAATTTACTTTCACGTTGTGTTGGTTTCAGCAAGATTCCTCTGAAATAACATTTTTCTTGATTGCGTTTTGCATTAGTATCTATTGTATTTTTACACTAGTGTTGATTAAAAAAAACTACACCAATGTGATAATTTTTCAGGAATCAACTACATTTTCCTATGGGGTTTATGGTATTTTTGTCTGGCTCTCTTGCATTGTTGGAATGTGTCTATTCCATTTTTGAACTGATACTACTGTATTTTTGTGACAAAGTGTAGCAGATTTTTAGGCTAAGTGAATACCATTTTTGTTAAGTCTATAAGAATCTCTTTTTAGTTGTCCTATGTAAGTAAACATTAATAAAAACATGAAGCAGTTGTTTAACAAGATTTTTAGCCTAAGTTTATTTTCAACATAAATATAGTTGTTTTATGCAAGTAAACACTAATAGAAAACATTTCATTTTTGAACTGATACTTTCAAATGTGTGACGGAACTTTATGTGTTATATATTTAAGTATAAACAGTAGGTAAACACTAATAGAAAACATTTCATTTTTGAACTGATACTTTCGAATGTGTGACGGAACTTTATGTGTTATATATTTAAGTATAAATAGTAGGAGAGATAACGAACAAACGTCGAACCAATTATTCAATGTAGTGCCCACGAGCGACTGCGCTAGCTGACAACACGTTAGACGTAAAAAGCAGATCCACTAGAAACTAAAAGATTACATAAAAATGCAACAAAGGAGAGGGATCATTGAACAACCATAGCATCGTGTATGGTGCTGATAAAACTTTTTACTCTGCGTATTATCTTTTTTTCTCTGTCGTAAGTCAAACAATATAAAGTTTTACTAAGTTTATAGAAAACAATATGAACGTTTACAAAAGCAAGTATATTTAATGTGAAAATAAATTTTAATTGTGAATTTAATGCATTGATTGGGTATTGTGGATGTTAAATATTATTTAATATAAATTTAATCAAAGTTTACAAAGCTTGACTGCTAATATGCAGAGTAAATAAAAAGGAGAGTACAAACGTTGGAGCAGAAATAATTAAGTAGGGATACATTGTGTAGGCACGCAAATAGCAGAATCCCAACACTGGAACTGGGCACGATCGATCCAACACCGGAAATGGCGATCAGTTCTTGGACCCGGGCTGCTTGACAATCACCACAGAGCAGTCGGCATGGTGTGCGCAGTAGTCGCTCACGCTCCCAAGCAATGCCCTGCAAGAAAGAGGAGTTGAGACAAGAGACAGCCACCATTAGTTTCAGTCTCGCGGTGAAGGCGTACACTGCAGGAGAAGAGAAAATCAAGGACCTCCTGATGGCGCCGTAGCCCTGGCTGCCGACGACGAGCAGATCGGCGTGGTGCTTCTCGACGGCGTCGCACAGGACGTGCTTCGGCTCCCCGTCGACCACGTCCACCACAGCCTCCACCTGCGGTTTCGAATAAACAGCACGATTTACGTACAGCCATGCAATGCGTGATCGTCTCTGTCACTGATATCTTCTCTGTATCTGTCCATGGAGCAATGAGGCGAGCGGAGAGCTTGGTGGTGGATGTTATGTTACCGAGTTGGCGGCGCAGAGGCTGCGCGCCTTGCCGACGACGCCCTCGGCCTTCTTGCGCAGGTCCTCCTCCACTAACCCCACCACGTCGCCGGGCACGCCTGAAACGAATCCCCAGAATTCAGTTGACAGAGCTTTGCTCCAGTAGGAGTCCAGACCAAAGGACGAAACGATGAAGCATTGAAGAGGAGGCTAACGCACCGGGGCCGCCCATGTTGACGGCGAGGGAAGTGGGCGGCTTGGCGTGGAGGACAACGAGCTCCACCGCTCCGGCGCCGGCCATGCCGGCCGTCGCCGCCACGTGCCGCACGGCCCACTCGAGCGCGCGGTAGCTTGCGTCACTGTCGTCCACGGCGACCAGCACCACCGTCTTGCTCCTCCCCTCCTCCACCTCCGCCGGACCCGCCTCCACCTCAGCAGCCGCCGTCTTGCTCCTCCCCTTCTCCACCGGAGCCGGACTCGCCTCCACCGCAGCAGCCACCGTCTTGCTCCTCCCCTCCTCCACCTCCACCGGACTCGCCTCCACGGCAGCAGCCACCGCCTTGGTCTCCGCCATCATATAACAATCGAACGTTACGAGGATTAAAGTTGATTAGAGGAGGTTTCTTGGTTTGCAGTTGTAGCTCAAGTCTTGCGGGCAGGCCTATATATAGCTTACTTGTCAGTCGGCATTGTGGGTGTGAGAGTGGCACGTACGCTGGTGAACGGGAGGCGCGGCTGCGTGTGGCCGGTTACCGGCGAGAGCTGCCAGGGCTGCCCGTTCAACTTTGTTGCTTTTCACTTCTCATTATTGTCCGCTGGATGGCGACGGCGGCGGTCCGGGGCATGGTGGTCGTTTCTTTTCCGTTGGTGCGTGCTGATTTGTGATGCACTCGAGATGCATGTTGAGGTGGAAGATAATCTGAGAGCGGCGCCTTCGTCTTTTGAGAAGAAGATAATCTACGACCGCAATATCTTTCCTGGGACTGTTTTCTCAGCAAACGCTCGAATCGTCATGGCAACTTTTATGAGATTTCCCACATGCAACGTAAAAAAGTGCCAGTATTTTTTTTTTAGTGTCATCCGCGTGATCCATATCCAATGGTTATGGGGACGTTCCCTGGGACCTCAACGTTCCCCAGTTATCATTTTCCATAATCTAAGAATTGTTTTATGTTTAGAGCATCTCCAATAGATGATGCAAATTTGGAGATGTAAAAATTTACATCTCGAAAAAATGCATTTTACATTTAAAAAAATGGCAACTCCAACTGATGGTGTAAATTGGTGATGTAAAAGTGCAACTCCAATAGATGATGCAAATGGAGAAGTAAAACTAGTCGGCATGAGCGCCGAGAGCCAGGAGCAGCGCCGGTGGACCAAGCGGCGGCAACAAGTGCGTCGGCAGCCGAGCGAAGAGAGCCGGGAGATCGAATGCGGCGGCGGGAGCTCGAATGGTCGGCGGCACGGTTGTGAATCGAGCGGCGAATTGATCACGACGGGACAACGTGGCGACGGCCGTGCGGCGCGAGAAGGTCGAGTCTGGCGACGGGTGTGCGGCTCAAATCCGGCAACGGCGGGGCGGCGGGGGGAGCTCAAATCATATGGCGGCGCGGCGGCGATTCGGCTGCGGGGAAGCGGCCAGTTCAACCGATTTGGAGGCGGACATCGGGGGAGCGGCGGCGGAACCGGAGGCGAGGGCGGTGGAGCGGCCGGATCTGGCAGTGGGGCGGCAGCCGCGACGGTGACCGACCGAGATGGGGCAAAACCAGGGCAGCGACATGGCAGCGACAGTATGGCGGCGGAGGCGTGATTGGGGACATTGGTCGCGCCGGCGAAGGCCCAGGCATGGTGGGCGGTTGTAACGGAGGAGGCGGCGGGGTCGGCCATAGCATGTGAGGCGGTTGGCGGGCGTCCGGAAGGAAAGTGAAAACGGTTGGCAGTTGGCGCGCGACAACCAGTTTTACATCTCCTGAAGGCGGATATGCAAATTTGCATCCTGAGGTGTTGTATTTTACATCTCCGAAAGGTGGAGATGTAAAAAAAATTTTTTGCATCTACATCATCTACTGAAGATGCTCTTAAGTCTTCTGCACAAAGTGTAATTTTATTGTGCTCTTTTGCGTATTTTAAGGAAAAAAAACTACTTTGTTAGGTATCCCAAAGGACATGTATATTAGCGGACCAAATAGCCTCACTTGTTTCTCTCGAGCCATGTTTCACAAATTTGTTGGCGCCGACGAGATTGAAAGCCAATTTCTCCATGCTCTTCAACCTGGTAGTTGATGTTCTCTCTAAAATGGTTATTAACGCTTCCCAACATAATTTGATTAAAGGGTTGTGCTCTAGCTTAATTTCTGGAGTTTTCATCTGCATTCAGTACGCAGAATTACTATCCTTTTTCTGTAGAAGATGGTCTAGACACAACCAAGAATATGAAGACTACCCTAGTTTGGTTTGAGAAAGTTTCTGGTACGATGAGCTCATTACTCTTGATATTAGTGAAGAGAGAATAGCTCTCCACACCAAGATTTTTGGGTGCTCTATAAATGTGCTTCCCATTAAATATCTAGGAGTTCCCATACACTTTGATAAGCTTGGAAGGGAGGATATCCAACCCATTAGTAGATAAGATTCTTAAAGCATGGGTGGTTAGAGAGGTAAGCTCATGTCTTATTCAACTAGGCTTGCCTTCACTAAATCTTGTCTTGCTTTTTTCTAGAATATGCACGAGTGTGCATATCATATATTAAAGAAGAAAGGGGCAAAGAGGCCCTCCACAAAGTTTACAACCGTAATTACAAGGCTCACACAATCCTCCACCTCCACACACAGACAGCTCGTTCGGGATTATTCACCGCTAGCCCGCTATGGATACCACCAAAGAAAAATTCTATGTCACCCTTAAATTTCCCTGCCGATCTCCAAGTGTGTCCTTCACGATCAATGTTCCGGAGTGCGTTTGGAGCGATGGTGTCTCTCCGTCGAAAACAATGGCGATGCGGTGTTTCCACAGTTCCCACAAACATAATGTGAGGATTGCCTTTAAGTCGCTCGGTATGCATTGTGTAGCCACTCGTGTGGGGCACCAATCCACCAACTCGTCCTCTCTCCCAGGAGCCTTATCTGGCTCACCCAGGGCCACCCAAATCCAAAGCCACAAAGTTCTCGCGAAAACGCAGGTTAGAAGGATGTGGTTGATTGTTTCACCTTGCTGGTTGCAGAAGGGGCACGTAGCTTGGTGTGGGAGGCCTCTTCGAGCCAATCGGTCCGACGTCCAGCAGCGGTTTCGCATAGCCAGCCACGCGAAGAAGCGACATTGTAGTGGCGCCTTGTGCTTCCAGACAAAGTCCGCGTATGGAGCCACCTCACGACCTATGAACCGTCCCGCGTATGCAGAGCGTATTGATACGTCCATTTTGCATCATGCTTTTATATCGATATTTATTGCATTATGGATTGTTATTACACATTATGTCACAATACTTATGCCTATTCTCTCTTATTTTACAAGGTTTACATGAAGAGGGAGAATGCCGGCAGCTGGAATTCTGGGCTGGAAAAGGAGCAAATATTAGAGACCTATGCTGCACAGCTCCAAAAGTCTTAAAACTTCACGGAGGCACGTTTTGGAATTAATAAAAAATATTGGTGAAAGAATTAACAAGAGGGGGCCCACACCCTGGCCACCGGGGTGGGGGCGCGCCCCCTGCCTCGTGGGCCCCCTGGCAGGCCTCCGGTGCCCATCTTCTGCTATATGAAGTCTTTCTCCCAAGAAAAAATAAGGAGGAAGCTTTCGGGACGAAACACCGCCGCCACGAGGCGGAACCTTGGCGGAACCAATCTAGGGCTCCGGCGGAGCTGTTCTGCCGGGGAAACATCCCTCCGGGAGGGGGAAATCATCACCATCGTCATCACCATCGATCCTCTCAGCGGGAGGGGGTCAATCTCCATCAACATCTTCACCAGCACCATCTCCTCTCAAACCCTAGTTCATCTCTTGTATCCAATCTTTGTCTCAAAACCTCAGATTGGTACCTGTGGGTTGCTAGTAGTGTTGATTAATCCTTGTAGTTGATGCTAGTTGGTTTATTTGGTGGAAGATCATATGTTCAGATCCTTTATGCATATTAATAGCCCTCTGATTATGAACATGAATATGATTTGTGAGTAGTTACGTTTGTTCCTGAGGACATGGGAGAAGTCTTGCTATAAGTAGTCATGTGAATTTGGTATTCGTTCGATATTTTGATGAGATGTATGTTGTCTTTCCTCTAGTGGTGTTATGTGAACGTCGACTACATGACACTTCACCATTGTTTGGGCCTAGAGGAAGGCATTGGGAAGTAATAAGTAGATGATGGGTTGCTAGAGTGACAGAAGCTTAAACCCTAGTTTATGTGTTGCTTCGTAAGCGGCTGATTTGGATCCATATGTTTCATGCTATGGTTAGGTTTACCTTAATACTTCTTTTGTAGTTGCGGATGCTTGCAATAGGGGTTAATCATAAGTGGGATGCTTGTCCAAGGAAGGGCAGCACCCAAGCACCGGTCCACCCACATATCAAATTATCAAAGTAACGAACGCAAATCATATGAGCGTGATGAAAACTAGCTTGACGATAATTCCCATGTGTCCTCGGGAGCGCTTTCCTTCATATAAGAGTTTGTCCAGGCTTGTCCTTTGCTACAAAAATGATTGGGCCATCCTGCTGCACCTTATTTACTTTCATTACTTGTTACCCGTTGCAAATTACCTTATCACAAAACTATCTGTTACCGATAATTTCAGTGCTTGCAGAAGATACCTTGCTGAAAACTGCTTGTCATTTCCTTCTGCTCCTCGTTGGGTTCGACACTCTTACTTATCGAAAGGACTATGATAGATCCCCTACACTTGTGGGTCATCAAGAATCTTTTCTGGCGCCGTTGCCGGGGAGTGAAGCGCCTTTGGTAAGTGAAATTTGGTAAGGAAAAAATTATATAGTATGCTGAAATTTACTGACACTTGTTACTATGGAAAGTAATCCTTTGAGGGGCTTGTTAGGGGTATCTTCACCCCGACCAGCAGAGCAAAGAGTTGCTCCTCAACCTACTGAACCTACTGAAAATGTTTACTTTGAAATTCCTTCGGGTATGATAGAGAAACTGCTAGCTAATCCTTTTACAGGAGATGGAACATTGCATCCCGATTTGCACCTAATCTATGTGGATGAAGTTTGTGGATTATTTAAGCTTGCAGGTATGCCCGAGGATGTTATCAAGAAGAAGGTCTTCCCTTTATCTTTGAAGGGAAAGGCATTGACATGGTTTACGCTATGTGATGATATGGGATCATGGAACTACAACCGATTGAAATTGGAATTTCATCAGAAGTTTTATCCTATGCATCTTGTTCATCGTGATCGTAATTATATATATAATTTTTGGCATCATGAAGGAGAAAGCATCGCTCAAGCTTGGGGGAGGCTTAATTCAATGTTATATTCATGCCCCAATCATGAGCTCTCAAGAGAAATTATTATTCAAAAAATTTATGCTCGGCTTTCTCTCAATAATCGCTCCATGCTTGATACTTCTTGTACTGGTTCTTTTATGATGAAGACTATTGAATTCAAATGGGATTTATTGGAAAGAATTAAACACAACTCTGAAGATTGGGATCTCGACGAAGGTAAGGAGTCAGGTATAACACCTAAGTTTGATTGTGTTAAATCTTTTATGGATACCGATGTTTTCCGTGAATTTAGCACTAAATATGGACTTGACTCTGAGATAATAGCTTCTTTCTGTGAATCATTTGCTACTCATGTTGATCTCCTAAGGAGAAGTGGTTTAAATATAATCCTCCCATTAAAGTAAAAGTAGTTGCACCGATTAAAGTTGAAGAAAGACTATCACTTATAATGATCCTGTTGTTCCTACTGCTTACATTGAGAAACCACCTTTCCCTGTTAGAATAAAGGATCATGCTAAAGCTTCGACTGTGGTTCGTAAGAGTAATACTAGAACACCTACACCCCTTGAGCAAATTAAAGTTGAACCTAGTATTGCTATGGTTAAAGATCTCTTGGCTGATAATATTGATGGGCATGTTATTTACTTCTGTGATGAAGCTGCTAGAATTGCTAGACCTGATATTAAAAATAAACATAGACCTGTTGTAGGCATGCCTGTTATTTCTGTTAAAATAGGAGATCATTGCTACCATGGCTTATGTGATATGGGTGCTAGTGCAAGTGCAATACCCCATTCCTTATACAAAGAAATTATGCATGATATTGCACCTGCTGAGATAGAAGAAATTGATGTTACAATTAAGCTTGCCAATAGAGATACTATTTCACCAGTTGGGATTGTTAGAGATGTTGAAGTCTTGTGTGGGAAAGTTAAATATCCTGTTGATTTCTTGTTCTTGGTTCCCCACAAGACAACTTTTGTCTCATCATATTTGGTAGACCCTTCTTGAATACTGTTAATGCTAGGATAGACTGCAAAAAGGACGTCGTTACTATTGGTTTAGGGGATATGTATCATGAGTTTAATTTTGCTAAAATTTCGTAGACAACCCCATGATGAAGAATTGCCTAGTAAAGATGAAATTATTGGTCTTGCTTCTATTGTTGTGCCTCCTAATGACCCTTTAGAACAATATTTGCTCGACCATGAAAATGATATGTTTATGAATGAAAGGAGGGGAATAGATGAAGTATTCTTTAAACAGGGACCTATTTTGAAACACAACTTACCTGTCGAAATCCTAGGGGATCCTCCTCCACCCAAGGGTGATCCCGTGTTTGAGCTTAAACCATTACCTGATACTCTTAAATATGCTTATCTTGATGAGAAAAAGATATATCCTGTTATTATTAGTGCTAACCTTACAGAGCATGAAGAAAAGAAATTATTGAAAACTCTGAAGAAGCACCGTGCTGCTATTGGATATACTCTTGATGATCTTAAGGGCATTAGTCCCACTCTATGCCAACACAAAATAAAATTGGAGAAAGACGCTAAACCGGTTGTTGATCACCAACGAAGGTTAAATCCTGAGATGAAAGAAGTGGTAAGAAAAGAAATACTAAAGCTTCTGGAGGCAGGTATAATTTATCTCATTGCTGATAGTCAGTGGGTAAGTCCTATCCATTGTGTCCCTAAGAAGGGACGTATTAGTGTTGTTCCTAATGATAAAGATGAATTGATCCCACAAAGAATCGTTACAGGTTATGAATGGTAATTGATTTCCACAAACTAAATAAAGCTACCAAAAAGGATCATTACCCTTTGCCTTTTATTGATCAAATGCTAGAAAGATTATCCAAACATACACATTTTTGCTTTCTAGATGGTTACTTTGGTTTCTCTCAAATACCTGTGTCCAAAGAGGATCAAGAAAAGACCACTTTTACTTGCCCTTTCGGCACCTTTGCTTATAGACGTATGCCTTTTGGTTTATGCAATGCACCTGCTACCTTTCAAAGATGCATGATGGCTTATTCTCTGATTTTTGTGAAAAAATTGTTGAGGTTTTCATGGATGATTTCTCCGTATATGGAATTTCTTTTGATGATTGCTTGAGCAACCTTGATCGAGTTTTGCAGAGATGTGAAGAAACTAATCTTGTCTTGAATTGGGAGAAGTGCCACTTTATGGTTAATGAAGGTATTGTCTTGGGGCATAAATTTTTTGAAAGAGGTATTGAAGTTGATAAAGCTAAAGTTGACGCTATTGAAAAGATGTCGTGTCTTAAGGACATTAAAGGTATAAGAAGTTTCCTTGGTCATGCCAGTTTCTATAGGAGGTTCATTAAGGACTTCTCTAAAATTTCTAGGCCTCTGACTAATCTCTTACAAAAAGATGTACCTTTTGTCTTCGATGATGATTGTGTAGAAGCATTTGAAATACTTAAGAAAGCTTTGATTTCTGCA
This sequence comes from Triticum aestivum, assembly GCF_018294505.1. Classification (NCBI taxonomy): domain Eukaryota; kingdom Viridiplantae; phylum Streptophyta; class Magnoliopsida; order Poales; family Poaceae; genus Triticum; species Triticum aestivum. The sequence goes on from NC_057799.1 coordinate 65,048,617, forward strand.
CCTATTGTTCAGCCACCTGATTGGAATTTACCCTTTGAAATTATGTGTGATGCTAGTGATTATGCTGTAGGTGCTGTTCTAGAACAAATAGTTGATAAGAAATTAAATGTTATTCAATATGCTAGTAAAACTCTAGACAGTGCCCAGAGAAATTATGCTATTACTAAAAAAGAATTTTTAGCAGTTGTATTTGCTTATGATAAGTTCAGACCTTATATTGTTGATTCTAAAGTAACTGTTCACACTGATCATGCTGCTATTAAATATCTTATGGAAAAGAAAGATGCTAAACCTAGACTTATTAGATGGGTTCTCTTGCTACAAGAATTTGATTTGCATATTATTGATAGAAAGGGAGCTGAGAACCCAGTTGCAGACAACTTATCTAGGTTAGAGAATGTTCTTGATGACCCACTACCTATTGATGATAGCTTTCCTGATGAACAATTAGCTGTCATAAATGCTTCTCGTACTGCTCCATGGTATGCTGATTATGCTAATTACATTGTTGCTAAATTTATACCACCTAGTTTCACATACCAGCAAAAGAAAAAGTTTTTCTATGATTTAAGACATTACTTCTGGGATGACCCACACCTTTACAAAGAAGGAGTAGATGGTGTTATTAGACGTTGTGTACCTGAGCATGAACAGGAACAGATCCTACGCAAGTGTCACTCCGAGGCTTATGGAGGACACCACGCTGGAGATAGAACTGCACATAAGGTATTGCAATCCAGTTTTTATTGGCCTACTCTCTTCAAAGATGCCCGTAAGTTTGTCTTGTCTTGTGATGAATGTCAAAGAATTGGTAATATTAGTAGACGTCAAGAGATGCCTATGAATTATTCACTTGTTATTGAACCATTTGATGTTTGGGGCTTTGATTATATGGGACCGTTTCCTTCCTCTAATGGGTATACACATATTTTAGTTGTTGTTGATTACGTTACTAAGTGGGTAGAAGCTATTCCAACTAGTAGTGCTGATCATAACACCTCTATTAAGATGCTTAAAGAAGTCATTTTTCCGAGGTTTGGAGTCCCTAGATACTTAATGACTGACGGCGGTTCACATTTTATTCATGGTGCTTTTGGTAAAATGCTTGCTAAGTATGACGTTAATCATAGAATTGCATCTCCATACCACCCACAGTCTAGTGGTCAAGTAGAACTGAGTAATAGAGAGCTTAAATTAATTTTGCAAAAGACTGTTAATAGATCTAGAAAGAATTGGTCCAAGAAACTTGATGATGCTTTATGGGCCTATAGAACTGCATATAAAAATCCTATGGGTATGTCTTCGTATAAAATGGTTTATGGAAAAGCATGTCACTTACCTCTCGAGCTAGAACATAAGGCATATTGGGCCATTAAAGAGCTCAATTATGATTTCAAACTTGCCGGTGAGAAGAGGCTATTTGACATTAGCTCACTTGATGAATGGAGAACCCAAGCTTACGAGAATGCCAAACTGTTTAAAGAAAAAGTTAAAAGATGGCATGACAAAAGGATACAAAAGCGTGAGTTTAATGTAGGTGATTATGTGTTGCTATTCAACTCTCGTTTAATATTTTTTGCAGGAAAGCTTCTCTCTAAATGGGAAGGTCCTTACGTTATCGAGGAGGTCTATCGTTCCGGTGCTATAAAAATCAACAACTTTGAAGGCACAAATCCGAAGATGGTGAACGGTCAAAGAATCAAACATTATATCTCAGGTAATCCCATAAATGTTGAAACTAATGTTATTGAAACCGTAACCTAGGAGGATTTCATAAGGGACACTTTCCAGAACGTTTCAGAATCCGAAAAGGAATAGGTATGAGGTACAGTAAGTAAACCGACTCCAAAACAGTTCTAATGGTAATTTTTCTCCGTTTTGGAATATTTAAAAAAATAGGAAAATAAGAAGTAGTCCGGGAAGGACACGAGGCGTCCATGAGGGTGGAGGGCGCGCCCCCTGCCTCGTGGGCACCTTGTGTGCTCTCCGGACTCCGTTTTCTTGCACGATACTTCTTTTGGTCGGTAAAAATTCATTATATAATCTCCCGAAGGTTTTGACCAACGTATCACGCAAATATCCTCTGTTTTCGTTTCGAGTTGTTTCTGCAGCAGATTTAGAGCAAGATGTCTTCTCAAGAGTCAGTCGGGGGGAGTCGGGTGTCTCATCCGACACCGGGTCCAGGAGGAAACAGCGATGCCTATCACTTTGGGCCATCAACGGAGGAAGAGATGGAGGCCGACTTGAAAAGGATAGATGCCATGGAGGAGGATCAAGAAGTTACTTCTCGTTTCCGAGCCGGATTCATGATGGGGGAACTACAGAGCTCAGCTATTCCAAACTCGGTCATCCCTTCCAATGTTAGATTTCTTTCTTATGAAAATATGAAAAAGAGTGTCACTTGTTCCCCCGCAGCTATGCAACATCCATCGGTGAAAGGAGCTTTAGCCGTCACTGGTAAGCTCCGTAAGGAAATAATGGACCTTAAGCGGCAAGTCAATAAGCTTGAGGAGGAGAACCATATCCTGAGGGGCATCATCGCCAAGAATATCACAGCATCACCTCCGAAGAAAGAGATATAATCACATGGGTATGGGCACTCCCCTTGGCAACTGCCAAGCTTGGGGGAGGTGCCCCGGTATCGTATCACCATCACACTCCTATCTTTACCATTTTTCTTAGTTCGATCCTTTTGGTAATATCTTTATCTAGTAGAATAAAGTTTTGGTATGATCTAGTTTTGAGTTTTGCTTTGTGATCCTTCTATGTAATCGAGTCCGTGAGCTATATATAATAAAGATTAGTGTTGAGTCAAGGGTTTGATTATCTTGCTATGATCTTGAGGGAATAAAAGAAAAAAAGAATAAAAAGAAATAAAGAGATCATATTGATCTTATGGAGAGTAATGACTTCACATATAAAGAGTATGATGAATAAAAGTTATTGAGAGTTGACAAACATAGTTTTGGTCATCGTTGCAATTAATAGGAAGTAATAAAGAAAGAGAGGTTTTCACATATAAATATACTATCTTGGACACCTTTTATGACTGTGAGCACTCATTAAAATATGACATGCTAAAGAGTTGATGTTGGACAAGGAAGACAACGTAATGGTTATGTTTTCTTATATCCAAAATAAAGTATATTGTCATGGATCATCCAACATGTTGAGCTTGCCTTTCCCCCTCATGCCAGCCAAATTCTTTGCACTAAGTAGAGATACTACTTGTGCTTCCAAATATCCTTAAACCCAGTTTTGCCGTGAGAGTCTACCATATCTACCTATGGATTGAGTAAGATCCTTCAAGTAAGTTGTCACTGTTGCATGCAATAAAAATTGCTCTCTAAATATGTATGATTTATTAGTGTGGAGAAAATAAGCTTTATACGATCTTGTGATGTGGAAGAAATAAAAGCAACGGACTGCATAATAAAGGTCCATATCACAAGTGGCAATATAAAGTGACGTTCTTTCGCATTAAGATTTTGTGCATCCAACCATAAAAGCACATGACAACCTCTGCTTCCCTCTGCGAAGGGCCTATCTTTTTCTTGTCTTATACCTTATACAAGAGTCAGGGTGATCTTCACCTTTCCTTTTTACATTTTATCCTTTGGCAAGCATATTGTGTTGGAAAGATCCTGATATATATATATCCAATTGGATGTAAGTTAGCATGAACTATTATTGTTGACATTACCCTTGAGGTAAAAGGTTGGGAGGCAACACTATAAGCCCCTATTTTTCTCTGTGTCCGATTAAAACTCCATAACCATAAGTATTACGTGAGTGTTAGCAATTGTGAAAGACTAAATGATAGTTGAGTATGTGAACTTGCTAAAAAGCTCTTATATTGACTCTTTCCCATATTATGATAAATTGCAATTGCTTCAATGACCGAGATTATAGTTTGTTGGATTGTTACTTGAGCATAAGAAATCATATGACAATATTTATATATGTTGCTGTTATAAGAATGATCATGATGCCTTCATGTCCGTATTTTGTTTTATCGACACCTCTATCTCTAAACATGTGGACATATTATTCGTTATCGGCTTCGCTTGAGGACAAGCGAGGTCTAAGCTTGGGGGAGTTGATACGTCCATTTTGCATCATGCTTTTATATCGATATTTATTGCATTATGGACTGTTATTACACATTATGTCACAATACTTATGCCTATTCTCTCTTATTTTACAAGGTTTACATGAAGAGGGAGAATGCCGGCAACTGGAATTCTGGGCTGGAAAAGGAGCAAATATTAAAGACCTATTCTGCACAGCTCCAAAAGTCTTAAAACTTCATGGAGGCGCGTTTTGGAATTAATAAAAAATACTGGCGAAAGAATTAACCACAGGGGGGCCACACCCTGGCCACGAGGGTGGGGGGCGCGCCCTAGCCCCCTGGGCGCGCCCCCTGCCTCGCACTACTAGGAAAAGGGCTATAGATGGAATGGCCACTAATGGCGCACCAGACATGTGGTGCGCCATTGCTATATAGCAATGGCGCACCATGTGATGGTGCGCCATTAGTGTGAAAGACACTAATGGCGCACCAGATAAACGGTGCGCCATTAGTAACAATTTTTTTTTATTTTGCCAGACATACTAATGGCGCACCAGGACATAGTGCGCCATTACTAGTTGTAACTAGTAATGGCGCACCAGCAACATAGTGCGCCACTAAAATATTTTTTATTTTTTACTTTTTTGCAAAACTACTAATGGCGCACCTGGTGCAGTGCGCCATTACTAGTTTAAGCTAGTAATGGCGCACTGCTCCCCGTGCGCCATTAGTGTATATTTCATGGACACTTGATCTCGATCCCCCTCCATCTCACGATCGCTATCCCACCTCGCCAGATCCGGCCCCCCTCGCCGCCGAGCACCCCCTGCACCCTCTACCCCGCTCCACCGGGCGCCGCCGCCGACCCCCCGCACCCTCCCCCGCTCCACCGCCGCCGACGACCCACCGCACCCTTCCCTGCTCCACCGCCGCCGCCGACGACCCACCGCACCCTCCCCCGCTCCACCGCCGCCGACGACCCACCGCACCCTAGCTCCCCTGCTCCACCGCCGCCGATGACCCACCGCACCCTCCCCGGCCCGCTCCACCGCCGCCGACGACCCCCTGCACCCTCTCCGGCCTGCTCCACCGTCACAAATGAATGCTATAGCTAATTCCTCCCTCTCCCTCGCCAGTCCCCCTTCGTCCCTCTCCCCCGCGCCAGTTCCTCTCCGTCCGCTCCCAATCCGCGCCCCCGCCGCCTCCCTCTCCCCATCCTCCCCTCCGACCCCACCCCACTCTCGCCGGAGCAGCGCCGCAGGGCCGACACCAACCTCGCCCTCGCCCGCGCGCGCCGCAATCTCCACCTCACATTCAACAGCTACACATTCTACACCGAGGACAAGGACATGAAGAGCGATGGTTATCAGAACTCCGGGGTAACGATGGAATCCTACACCGGTAACGACAAGGACAGAGCACCCCCCGCAACCCCCGACGACCCACCGCACCCTCCCCCGCTCCACCGCCGCCGAGCACCCCCCGCACCCTGTTTTTATAAAAATTATTACTGTTTTTATAAAAAAAATATTACTGTTATGATTTAAACAAGTTTCAACATATTTAAACACAAATAAATATCAAACAGCATTTTAAATGCATTTTTAATAAAAATTATTACTGTTTTTATTTAAAAAAAATTACTGTTATGATTTAAACAAGTTTGAACATATTTAAACACAAATAAATATCAAACAGCATTTTAAATGCATAAAAAAATTGGGGAGCCTAGGAATCGAACCCAGGACCTCCTAGTGTGTGTGCTGCGTGCTGACCAGTCGGGCTAGTGGGCATGTTCTGATGGAGATAGGGTTAGGTGGGATATAACCTGACCAGTCGGGCTAGTAAGTAAAACAAAATTCTAATGGCGCACCAGGGGGAGGTGCGCCATTAGAATCGACGTACTTATGGCGCACCAGGGGGAGGTGCGCCATTAGAATTTTTATACTTGTTCCCCTCGCACTGTTGCCTCCCTCCCTCCCTCGCTCGCCAGATCCCCCACTCCTCGACCCCAACCGTACGCCGCCGCCCCTTGCTCCGCCCCCTCCGTCCGCCGCGCCTGCACGCCGGCGAGCGCGGCCCCGACGCGCCCATCCCGCCTGCCCCTGCCGTGCTCCGCCACCGGCCCCTGCTCTCCTTCGACCGCGGCGAGCGAGGACTCGAAAGAGCTCGGATCCCGACCGCGACCCCTTCGCCGACCCCGACCCCTCCAGCGACCAGGTACCTCTCCTCCTTCCTCCTTCCTCCCTCTCTCCACCATTCCCCATTCCCTCCCACCTGTCCAGCGCCGACTCCATCATCATGGACTGACTCCCTCGCAGTCGAGATCCGCCCCGTCGACGTCTAGCAGCCCAGCTCGACCTCCAGCCACTCCAGCTCCCTGGTGCGCCAAAAAGGTGGCAGCTCGTAGGTAATAACACAGAAGCTCAAGGTGACCAGGGCTCAAGGTACTAACACAGAAGCTGACAATGGCCCATGCTCTAGTTCTGTCCATTCTCTACCACTTCGAGGGTAACTTTGAATTTCAGAAATTTCCGAAGAAACAAAATATGAACTGTATGATACAATATAGAGCAGACTTGGTGAGTCAAGTTTTAGCTCCTTTCTCCGAACTTCATCTCGTAGCTGACAGTAATCCAAGGCCTGAAATGTCGAATAATATTTTCCAGATAAGTTAAGAAGATCATAGGGCCTCTGTATTTGAGAAATGCACACACCCATATTGTGAAGACATATCAAACTAAAAAACAATTGCGAGCACTTTAAAAGAGGGTCCTCTGTTTCTGTTATTTTCTAATTCACTATGACCACTTTGCACACACGCAGATGTAATCAACATAACAACATCTGTATTCATCAACCTCTGATATGGATATCATACTCGTGTATTCAGTGATGGCCTAGTGTACACAAAAGTCAGTCACACACCAAACATTGGGAATGCATAGCCTGTTGGAGTATTCCTTCTTGAGCCAGGCTCGTAGCCTCCTACATTGCTTTCAGTATGGGTGTAGAATCTCTAGCAGATAGTTCACTAGTATAACAACAATGGTCATTGTTTAGTATTTGGCACTTCTGTTTAGGTTAAAACAATGTTATTTTTTTGTTCTTTTGCAAAGATTAGAGTGCAGCAGCCCTGTAGATTGTGATTAATTACTATATGATTCAGTTCTAATAATTTTGTTTTATGATCCCAGTGCAAAGGAATTCATATTTTAGTTTACATCTGTCTATGTAGTGTGTTGTGAAGGCCAAGTTTGAGAAGTGGTGGTGTCGCAGAGCAATCCTCTCCCTTGACAGGTACAATGTCCACTCTTCCACATGTCTTAGTTTTTTTAATGCATTCATTGCCATATTACATCATTAACTGTTATATATTCCAAATCGTGCAAAACTTCAATAGGGCAAACCTTATGTGATGATACAGGTTGTTAGTTGCTACTAGAAAGTGTTGAGAGATATTAAAGCGGTGTAACAATTGCTGTCGGGTTTAGCAACTGATATCTTCTTCATCTCCTTTTGCACTGCTTACATGTAAGGTATTGTAGTTTAGGTGCTTCTTTCACCAGCTGCAAAACAATGCAGCTGGTGCTTGATGCATGTGTTAATGCATGCATAATTCTAGTAAGCTCCTGTTATGGGTCTCAAGCATGAATGTACCCCAAGTGAAAGAACATGCGGTGCCCCCATGTTTGGTTTTGGTAATTGATGACAATCTCTATGGACTAATGGTTGCCTTGAGTTATATTTGAAGGATTTGTCCATAGGCATTTCTTGAAGTCCATGTGTTGGTTTCAAGGAGTTTATGTGGTGACCAAGGTGTTATTAAGGAATTATCCAAAGATTGATCATGTGAGAGTAGAACTTATTGCAAGCATGTCTTGAAGAAGAAGATTGTGTGATCATTCATGTTTACCTTCAAGACATCATCCAAATGAAGAGAGTTGGAAAGAGTCAAGGTTGATCAAGACTAAGTCAAGAGTGAATCAAGTTGATCAACACACAAAGCGCACAAGATGTACCGAGAGGGATCAAGCGATCCCATGGTGTGGTAAGCATTGTCGATTACGCTTTGTGTACTAACCCATGATCTTCGTGAGAGTTCTTTGTGGGGTTAGGTTGCGGTGTGCAAGTTCAAGTGAAGCATCATGAAGAGATCAAATGCTTGAAGCTTGCCGTCCATTGTGGCGACAATGGACTTGTGAAGATGTTGCGGTGCGCAAGTTCAAGTGAAGCATCATGACGAGATCAAATGCTTGAAGCTTGCCGTCCATTGTGGTGACAATGGACTGGTGAAGATGTGCGGAAGAGTGGCTCACCCATAGTGGAGTATGGGGGAGCAATCAACTAGTCTTCATCAAGCCAACACAACCAAGAAAGGTGGTCCAACTTGAGGGAGTCAAGATCGTCATCATCTAGCTCAAGTGGACCATGTGCAAGGCAAAGGTTTGCTCTTGATAGGTTTTCTATTTTACCGGTCTCATGATGGTAGTTGGGAGACCGGGTTATAGGATCGATTGCCGTACTATCAAGGGGGGCTCTCGATGAGTAGCTTGATCGTATCGTTCATAGAGAGCTCAAACCATTGCATCCTTGCATCATCTTTGTTGGTTCTTGTTTGGTTCTTCTCTTTGTGAGTTTTGGAGCTTATGGTCATCTTGATGACAAGCTCGAGTTCATCGAAAACGGAGTTCACTCGCATCTTCTATGATGTTTTCGATGTTGGAGGTTATGCCGGTTCTTCTCGGTTGGAGGTTTCACTCCTCTATTTTTTGGCATACCTTCCCTGCCAACAAATAGAGGAGTTTTGCTGTTTTGATGCTACTCGTCTTTCTCAATCCAACAAGCTTGAGTTTGCTCAATTCGGAGCTCATATGCAGAAGTTATGGCAGTTTTGGTTTCCTAGCGGTAGTACCGCGGCCAGAGCGGCAGTACCGCTTATCACCCCAAGCGGTAGTACCGCTGTCCAAAGCGGTAGTACCGCCTATGGCCATAAGCGGTAGTACGGCTACGGTTCCGCGCTGGTACCGCCTCGATTTTGGGTCTTGCATTTTTCGTGTCGAGTTTTGCAGTAGTTGCACGGCAGTAAGGCACGGCAGTTCCACCTATAAGCGGTAGTACCGCCCTGATGGGCGGTAGTATCGCCTATAAGCGGTAGTACCGCTCCGGTCGGGCGGTAGTACCGCTACTTTTTTTGGTCCCGTGTTCTGCTCCTCCAGCGGTAGTACCGCTACTTTTTTTGGTCCCGTGTTCTGCTCCTCCAGCGGTAGTACCGCTACTTTTTTTGGTCCCGTGTTCTGCTCCTCCAGCGGTAGTACCGCTGGGGTGCGCGGTAGTACCGCTTATAAGCGGTACTACCGCCCCAAGGTTCATGTTTGGTTGCTCCTTTTCCCTGCTTCTTCCGCCAGAGCGCTAGTACCGCTCGTGGAGCGGTAGTACCGCTCGTGTGCGGGCTGAGCACATAACAGTTGGATTTTTCCCCTTCTATAAAAGGGGGTCTTCTTCCCATTGAACGTTATCCTTTGAGCTCGTGTTCTTCCCCCATTGTTGACCTTCTTCGAGCTTGCTAACTCTCAATCCCTCCATGGATTCTTGCTAGTTTTGAGGGAAAAGAGAGAGGAGATCTAGATCCACATTTCCACCAATCACTTTCTCCTCTTTGTGAGGGGAACCCCTTGGATCTAGATCTTGGAGTTCTTGGTGTTCTCCTTCTTGTTCTTCCTCTCATTTTCCTCCCTAGCATTAGTTGCTTCGGTGGGATTTGAGAGAGAAGGACTTGGGCACTCCGTGTGCCCTTGCCATTGCATTTGGTGCATCGGTTTGAGTTCTCCACGGTGATACGTGGAAGTTACAAGTTGAGAAGCTTATTACTCTTGGGTGCTTGGTGCCCTTGAGCTTGTTCCTCTTGGGTGCTTGGGCGCCCTAGACGGTTGGTGGTGTTCGGAGCTCAATCATTGTGGTGTAAAGCTCCGAGCAAGCGTCGGGGTCTCCAATTAGGTTGTGGAGATCGCCCCGAGCAATTTGATGGGTACCGGTGACCGCCCCCAAGGGTTGCCAAAGTGTACGGGTTCGGTGACCGCCCCCAAGGGTTGCCATTTGTACGGGTTCGGTGACCGCCCTCAAGGGTCCCTTAGTGGAATCACGGCATCTTGCATTGTGCGAGGGCGTGAGGAGATTACGGTGGCCCTAGTGGCTTCTTGGGGAGCATTGTGCCTCCACACCGCTCCAAATGGAGATTAGCATCCGCAAGGGTGTGAACTTCGGGATACATTGTCGTCTCCGCGTGCCTCGGTTATCTCTTACCCGAACCCTTTACTTATGCACTTTACTTTGTGATAGCCATATTGTTTCTTGTCATATATCTTGCTATCACTTAGTGGTTTCTCTTGCTTAGCATAAGTTGTTGGTGCACATAGGTGAGCCTAGTTGTTGTAGGTTTTGTGCTTGTCAAATTAACCGCTAGGTTTATTCCGCATTTGTTCAAGCCTAAACTGTAATTATTTTAAAGCGCCTATTCACCCCCCCCTCTAGGCGACATCCACGATCTTTCACCAAGATTTCTATTGGAACTGGACATGTGTTAATGCAATTAGGTGCTTCTTTCACCAGCTACAAAACAATGCAATTTCATACGTTTTCACCAGCTGCAAAACATCATAAAAATACCATTAGGTACTTCCGTAAACACAAAAATAGAAACAATGCAAGACATGGCTTGTCTCTGATCCTCTGTTTTCTTTTTTCATTGGTTGCATTTTGATCCTAAATGTCAATCAATAAGTCTATTATTAGGAATCAGCAAAGTTGATTATCTATTCTACATAATTTCTAATCTGATATTTGCATTTCCTAACTGTAGCATTTTTTCTCTCAGACCAAGGCAAATGAAATCGACTAAAGAAAGAAATAGCATTTACCAATTACCACTAACCATGGCACTAATGTTTCACCTTAGATCATATGTTTGTTCTCTGATACACATGTGGGAAACCTTCTAAACAACAACCTATTAATGGTAGTTGTTCTTTGTATTGTGGAATACATCGCATGTTTTATAAATGGGGTCAGATGTATAATTAGTCGATGTATAATCCTGGTACTAATTGGTCTCTTCTGCTGCTTATCAGAGATGGGGGGAAGCAGCCACCGCCGCTCTGCCTCACCGGAGTACGAGTTGGATGCTTTCGAGTTCTTCAGTATCATACTTGGGACTTCAGTATCAGCCACGAGGCAGGTATATAAAACGAGAGATCTCCCCTTCACCCATCTCATTATGATAACTCTGTTGTTTGCTACATCACTCCTTGTCCCAAATTGCAGAGGCTGCCTGACACTTTTATGAACATGCTGGGTGAAGATCCGCCACATAATGTGAAGCTCCGACAGGCCGGCAGCGGGGTTCGCAGGCTGTGGGACGTGGAGTTGGTGATCGAGGAGGGCCACATGTACCTGTGCCGTGGCTGGGAGAAGTTCTACAGTGCCTACGACCTACGGACCGGGTACTTTCTTCTCTTCAGGTACGACGATGACGCCACAATGCTCATCGTGAAGGTTTTCAACACGACTATGTGTCGCATGCGCTACACTGACGACGAAGATGCCAGTGCGTTCTGCCTCTTCTTATTCCTCTACATTTGGCTTTGTCTCACATCGATTGTTAACGGCCATTGTTGCATTTGGACAGGCAATGGGAGCAGCAGCAGCGACACTGGCTACAGCCAAAGTAGCAGCGATTATGGTTGTAGCAAAAGCAACAGCGATTCTGGCTTTAGCGAAAGCAGCAGCGATTCTGGCAGCAGCAAAGACAGCAAGAAGGATGATCCGGACTGGAGTGGGGGAGAAGAGGAGCAGAGTGGGCCGCTGCAGGATGACGATGGGCATCAGGCTGAGGATGACCTAGCGCTGGTGGTGGCTGACCAAGGGCAAGATATGGTGGTGGCTGACCATGGGCAAGAGATGGTGCTGGCTGACCATGGGCAAGAGATGGTGCTGGCTGACCATGGGCAAGAGATGGTGGTGGCTGAGGATGACCTAGCGATGGTCGTGCCCGTCCTGCCTGAAGGTGGCCTCGCGATGGTGGTGGTGCCTGACAATGACCACGCACCGGTGGTGGCGCCGGCGATCCCACAGCTGGGCGACATGACCACGCCAATTGTGGTAGAAGACTACATCCCACAGCTGCCTCCACCGCCTCGCCGCTCTTGGCGCATCAGGCTGAGGAAGGAGAAGGAGAAGAACAATGAGAACTGAACTATGTGAAACTTTTGTAATATGGTGTTGGATGGATAACGATGTTGGATGAACAATGTGAAACTTTTGTAATATGTAACGATGGAACTATGTGTTGGCTATGTATGTATATATGATGAAACTTGTGTGTTGGATATGATTGTTATATGGATGCTTGTTGTATATATATGTGTTGGATATCTCATATGTGAAATAGTGACCTGAGATTAAGAAAAAACGATTTTTTTTTAAAAAAAATGCTACTAATGGCGCACTTCCATCTGGTGCGCCATTAGTATACCAGTTACTAATGGCGCACCTGTGGGATACTAATGGCGCACCTGTGGTGCGCCATTACTAAAATATTCTAGTGGCGTGGTGCTAGTGGCGCACCAGTAGTGCGCCATTAGTAGGCAAAACTGGTGCGCCACTAGTAAGCCTTTTTCTAGTAGTGTCGTGGGGCCCCTGGCAGGCCTCCGATGCCCATCTTCTGCTATATGAAGTCTTTCGCCCAAGAAAAAATAAGGAGGAAGCTTTCGGGACGAAACACCACCTCCACGAGGCGGAACCTTGGCGGAACCAATCTAGGGCTCCGGCGGAGCTGTTCTGCCGGGGAAACATCCCACCGGGAGGGGGAAATCATCACCATCGATCCTCTCAGCGGGAGGGGGTCAATCTCCATCAACATCTTCACCAGCACCATCTCCTCTCAAACCCTAGTTCATCTCTTGTATCCAATCTTTGTCTCAAAACCTCAGATTGGTACCTGTGGGTTGCTAGTAGTGTTGATTACTCCTTGTAGTTGATGCTAGTTGGTTTATTTGGTGGAAGATCATATGTTCAGATCCTTTATGCATATTAATAGCCCTCTGATTATGAACATGAATATGATTTGTGAGTAGTTACGTTTGTTCCTGAGTACATGGGAGAAGTCTTGCTATAAGTAGTCATGTGAATTTGGTATTCGTTCGATATTTTGATGAGATGTATGTTGTCTTTCCTCTAGTGGTGTTATGTGAACGTCGACTACATGACACTTCACCATTGTTTGGGCCTAGAGGAAGGCATTGGGAAGTAATAAGTAGATGATGGGTTGCTAGAGTGACAGAAGCTTAAACCCTAGTTTATGTGTTGCTTCGTAAGCGGCTGATTTGGATCCATATGTTTCATGCTATGGTTAGGTTTACCTTAATACTTCTTTTGTAGTTGCGGATGCTTGCAATAGGGGTTAATCATAAGTGGGATGCTTGTCCAAGGAAGGGCAGCACCCAAGCACCGGTCCACCCACATATCAAATATCAAAGTAACGAACGCGAATCATATGAGCATGATGAAAACTAGCTTGATGATAATTCTCATGTGTCCTCGGGAGCGCTTTCCTTCATATAAGAGTTTGTCCAGGCTTGTACTTTGCTACAAAAAGGATTGGGTCATCTTGCTGCACCTTATTTACTTTCATTACTTGTTACCCGTTACAAATTACCTTATCACAAAACTATCTGTTACCGATAATTTCAGTGCTTGCAGAGAATACCTTGCTGAAAATCGCTTGTCATTTCCTTCTGCTCCTCGTTGGGTTCGACACTCTTACTTATCGAAAGGACTACGATAGATCCCCTACACTTGTCGGTCATCACGTATTGAATAGGAACCGTTGGCTTCCCAGGCCCAACGGATGGTGTCTTCCCTTTCTTCATGTAGATCTACTACAGCCACCAAGTCCCATAGTTGAAAGTATTCGTCGATGTTTTCTATCCCGAGATTGGGTCCAACGTCTGTCACCCAAGCGTTGTCTTGTAGAGCTTGGCGTACAGTTCGCGAGGCCCTTGTCCTAGGGGCCACCACACCGTAGATGCTTGGTGCCACATCTTGTATCCTGTTGCCATCAAGCCATCTATCTTCCCAGAATAGGGCCTTGTCACCATTGCCAATAGTTGTATGCACCGCAGCCTGGTATATTGTTGTTGCCTCGCTCGTGACGCTAATCTCAAATTCTGTCCACGGTCTCAGCTCATTCGTCCGTCGTAGCCAGAGCCACCTCGCCTGCAGTGCGGCATTCAACCATCGTAAGTTGGGGATGCCAAGCCCACCAGCCCATCACGGGGTGCAGACCTGTTTCCAAGCCACTGAGCAGTTACCGCCGTGCGCGTTATGTTTCACACACCATAAGAATCCACGACATATTTTCTCCAAGGCCTCAATTGTCTTCGGTGGTAGTTCGAGAGCCATGAGAGCATATAGGGGTATGGCACATAGAACCGACTGGACCAAAAGTAGTCTGCCGCTCTTAGGTAGAGAGGACCCTCTCCAAGTAGGCAATTTGTTCGCTAGTTGGTCCACAAGGTACTGAAATTGGGGTGCTTTCAGCTTCCTGATGCTTAGAGGCAGGCCTAAGTATTTGCACGGGAAAGATCCAATCATGCAGCCAAGCATCTCATTTGTCAACACCTTTTGCTCAACTGAACACCGAATTGGCATCGCAGTGCTCTTCTGGAAGTTAACTCGTAGACCGGAGGCCATCCCGAAGCAGTCGAGAATCTCGGCGCAGCACTGCAGCTCCCTTGCCGTCGGTTTTACGAAGATCATCACATCATCCGCATAGATCGAAAGGCGTTGGTGCATACCCTGTGGTGCAAGGGGTTCCAGTACCCCATTGCTTGCTGCCCGCAAGAACATCCTGTGCAACACCTCCATAGCAAGGATGAAAATCATAGGCGAAATGGGGTCACCTTGCCGCAGTCCAATTCTCGGAAAGATCGGTGCTCCCGGTAATCCATTGATAAGGACTCTGGTTGAGGAAGTAGCTAGTAGTCCGCATATCCAACCAATCCACCTTGTGGTAGAACCCATCGCCGATAGCACTTCAATCAAAAATGGTCATTGGATTGAGTCGAAAGCCTTTGAGATATCCAGCTTGACCATAACAGTCGGAACTTTGAGAGCATGCAGGCGCCTAGCCATGCCCTGGACCATCATAAAATTATCATGTATAGAACGTACGCGTACAAATGCGCTCTGGTGAATTCCCACAAGCTCCGGAAGCTCATCCGCAAGACGGGCCGACAACGTCTTAGAGAAAATCTTGATCGCGCCATGAACAAGGCTCAAAGGCCGGAAGTCTCGAACGTCAACTGCCCCGTCCACTTTGGGTATAAGAGTGATAAGTGAGTTGTTAATCTTGTGCATACCCCTCATGTCACCACGGTGGAATGCATGCAAAGCACGCATGAAGTCTTGCTAGTATACCTGTTTATCTCCTCTCTTTCTTTAAGTTCCCTATAAATGGGCATTAGACATGATCCATACCCAACTAGCTCATTGTCTGGAGTGACTATGAGGGTAATAGAAAATTGTGTTTAGCACCCGGTCTGTATGGCTAAGAGAGCCATGGTGGACTAGAGATTCCTAATCTCAGGGATGTCAATTTATGCTTGTTAGGCAACTGAGTCAAAAGATACATGCATTGCTGATGAGGGCTAGATTTGGAAGAGAATCGTAGATGAAAAATACCTTAAATCTATCCCAAATATCTTCGCCAATAGATGCTCGAACCCGTCAAAATTCTGGCATGGTGTCTTATGGGTCGATAAAGCTCTCAAACTTGGGTATAAATGGGTAGTTGGTAATGGGGAAAAAGTTAGATTTTTGGAGGATACCTGGCTTCGTACATCTCTCTTGTTTGTTCAATTCTTGCCCCTCTGCTCTATATGCCATCATCGTTGTGCTACTGTAGCTGAGTTCTAGGATAGAAGTAGCATTAAGCTTACTTTTTTGGAGATTTCTGGGAGGACTGCTTTGGCTCTCAGGTGCATATGCTCCCTGATAAACAGTAAATTCAAAGTAAATAATAAATAAATTTAAAGATTCGGATGTTTTTTTAGAGGTTCTTATTGGTTAACAAATGTGCTTGACAATTTTCTTGCGGAGCAGTATAGAAGTGCTTTGTCGATGACAATTTTCTTAATGAATTGATTAGCTTTTTTTTAAATCTCACAAAGCTTTATTACGGCGACTAGATGTTCACAATGATGAATACATTCAGTCGCCGTAAAAAAGCTTTATGAGATTCTAGAAAAAAGGTAATCAATTGATTGATTAGTTTTTTTAAACACCTATAACTTTATTCATACTCATAACAATTATAGGTACACTGATTTGGGCCTAAGATCCAAAATTATACAAAATAATTCCTATGACTAAGAACTACAGTGGAATCTCTTAAAAACACCTTCTCCGCGGTATCAATCTTTGCTCGAAGAAATACTTCGAAAACTTCGGTAAAGAGGCTGCAATTAGACTGGAGCAATGATGTTGTCACTCTTTCACCCGCACGAACACTCACAATAATGATTTTGGAAAGCGCCTTGAGTCGCCCATCAAAAAGATGGGTAGACTTGATCGATGAATGTAATTGGGCCAGGGATGATCCCCCTAGAAGTGCAAGATGTCGAATCACTATATCTTCACCATGGTGTCGATGCAAGATTTCACCTCCGCAAAGAATCAGACCAACAAAAAAAGCTTGACACAGAAACATAAACTCATCGGATCCGAATAATTGGATCAGCAAGGACATAAAACTCTGTAATCTCACGGCACCGCCAAAATGATGAGAGAAAATTTATTGTCGCAAAACTATGATGATCACTAGACGCCGACGAAGAACATAGAGATCATGAAGTTCCGAGGTCCCCCCACCTCTTAGCGCCAACATGGCAGCCAGAGGCGAGGGGACCTAAATTTCCCAGATGGCGACGACGACGGCATTAATTGATTAGCTAAACAAAGTAAAACACATTAAAAATAACTAGCCCATATCCATGGGCCATGGCATGGCTGCTTGACCCATGGGCCGATAGGGGCATAGATGTGGCGGCATCCTAGTAACACTCAAAGCCTAAAACAGAAAAATATCACTTTTGAGAAAGCAAACATAATTTGCATGGCTATCATCGAATTGGGAAAAAGAATTAGGAATATCACTTTTGAGAAAGCAAACATAATTTGCATGGCAAACATAATTTACACATATTTTGTTTTGCCTACCTTCATTAATCTCCTTCACTTAATCTATTCTAATCTATACAATGGTACTTCGATTCAAGATAAGGGATGCTCTATAAGAAAAAGATGCACATCGATATTGTGATTTCATTTCGGTGATGAGCTCCTCATTTCATTGACTTTTAATATTTAAATATTTAATTCCATTTATGTTTGAAGCTTTTTAGACGCATTTTGTCAAATTCATAGCGCACGGTCCACCATTTAAATTTTCTTCGACCACCAGCTTCGTCTTGTTATTCCACACAACTCTGTGTTTTAAGTTTTCTATTTCGACACTCATAGACGAATATATCTACTGTATTGTGGATTATTGTAACATGTACACGTGTGATTGTTAACAAAATCGGACCAAAAGTGTGCAATCAAACATAGCAACGGCCAACTTAAATCCAGAAATACAGGGAGCGACTAGTTGAGGTTAACCCCTGGCTGGGTGTCCCAGCAGACACTTTCTAGGCGTAGAAGCACTCTAAACGCTCCACGTGGTCCACCCTAGCGCGCCACCACGTGCCGCGCGTTGGACGCTTTCCGCATCAGGGCAATTTTTCACTTTTCTTTATTTTTTTTCATGTTTTTTCTACTTTTTCCCTCTATTTATTTGATTTTGTTGGTTTTTCAAAGCGCGGAGCACCCGTGTGCTTCCGCGTGAAGCACAATACGCCTGCAAGTGGCACGTGTGTGCTTCTGGGTGAAGCGCATTAGTGCTCCATCCCCGCTATAAGCATACTTCCGCTTCCCCGGGAATGATTTGTGATTTGAACGCATGGTTCAAGAGGTAAATCATTTAAAAAACTAATCTAGAAAAACAATGCGTGGATGAGAAAACCACCAAAACTCTCTGGTTGCGACATGTGATGCACATACACTACACCACTTACCACCACCATCAAAGGAGATGTCATAACCTTTACAAGGGGTGCCCATTAACTATTGATTTCACGAAACAGAGGCAACCAAGAACTACTCGCATATTGATGCCCAGGTAGCCTAGGATTTCGTGAGCATCCAGTCAAGTTGCACAACTTGGCCCAAAGCATGTATTCTCCCGCACAGGCTCCACCTATCTATGTTTCCAGGAAGCCTAAAAATGATGTGAGGAACCAAACACGCCCTTGCATTATTTCATGATCCGAAAGATGAAAAATGATGGGTAGGGCTATACCTCTCTTTTTTAAGGGAAGGCTATACCTCGCTTGTAGCAAGGTGAATCATAGCTCCCCCCCTCATAAATGGGTCGGCCCAACGTGGGAGGAGCGTTGGCTCTCCAATGGATGATTTTTCCTTTTATTAATTTACTTATATTTCTAAAATAGAATAAAAAATTCCATGAATTTTTAGAAGTGTTCATCACGCGTTCAAAAATGTGTATACAATGTAAAAATGTCCGCACTATTATGTGATATTTTAAAATGTTCACGTGTTTCAGAAAAACGCTCCTCACATTTTATAAAATTGTTTATAAAGAGTAAACAACGTTTACATAATTGAAAAAATTATTCATGGCATTCAAGAATTTGCACGTGACGTTTAAGAAAATGATTACATGTTTCAAAAAAATATTCATGACATTATGAAAATTATTTTGTCAATGTAAAAAATGTTCATGCAATTAAAAAAAGTTTCATAGGATTCAAAAAATGCATGTGACATTTTATAAAATCATGTTTTTCAAAACTATTTTCATGGCATTTAAAAAATGTTCATATAATATAAAGATATATTTTATCAATTAAGTTAACTTAACTTGTATTTAAAAATATTTAAGATGTATTAAAAACCAATACATGTGTTTACAATATGTTTAACGTGAATAAAATAATGTTATATGTGTATAAAAATGTACAGTATGTATTGAAAATGTAGATGTGTGTTGATTTTTTTTAAAAATCTGCAAAACCCGATTAAAAGTAAAAATGGAAAATGAAAAAAAGATTGAAAAAAAAGAAAACCCAAAGAAAAAAACCTAAAAAATGTAAAATGCAAGCTAGAGTACTAAGCCGGCCCAGTAGGCTTGCGCCAGAGGCGCGTCTATCGTAGCTCTCGCGACAGACGAGAAATAGCCCCGGCAGACAACGATAGCCGTACGATCTTGCTGCATAGACGCGCCGCCGAGGCGAGGCCCAGAGCAAACCCTAGAGAAACCCCGAGGCAAGCACAACACCAGATGGCGTCCGCCGGCGGCGACACCAAGGGGAGGAAGCGCAAGTTCCTGCCCCACGGCAAGCCGGTGCGGAAGGGCGCGTACCCGCTGCGCCCCGGCGTGCAGGGCTTCTTCATCACCTGCGACGGCGGCCGCGAGCACCAGGCCACCCGCGAGGCGATCTCCCTCCTGGACACCGTAAGCCGCTTCCCTTGTTGCCTGCACCGAAGTGATCTGTTGTTCCCTTGCCTGCCCGAGCCTCCCGCGCAGCAGGTGTTCGTCGTATTGCCTGGCCGCAGCAGCACCAGCTGCCGCTTCGTGCGAGATCTTAATTATTCATTCAGTTCCAGTCACTATCTTAGACGGATGCGTTCCGCTTCAAGTTCGGTGATAGTGCTGTGCCATCTTGTGTTCACTGTAGTTTGCTTGTTATTGTGGCGGGACAGCTTACACCTTTGTCAATTCACTCATAACTGTGATGACTGATTGAAATTAGGAACACAGCTGCAGCTCACTGAGCTATTCCTTGTAATATACCTGTGCTTGGGACTTTGAATCTTACCACTATCTAGGTTATATACAGTTCCTAGTGTATCCTCTCTCTATATCTCTCTTTCTCTGCAAAAGACATGTAGTAATAACCATAATAAATCATGCAATTTTGCTTTCCTTTGTGTTCCGGCAAGAGCTGTACGTTTCATTGTGCCATGTGTTGATGGGAATGCAATACTCCATTCTTGCCAATATGTTTTTTTCCCAAGAATAATTGCTGATATGCAATTCTCCATTGTGGGTCTGCAGTTCTACGAGGACCTGGTTGACGGGAAAGTATTTGATGAGAAGCCCAAGAGCATCCCTGACAAGCCGCTGAACAAAAAGATAAAGTTTGACGACTCTGATTCCTCTGATGACGAGGATGAAGGTCATCCAGTGGAGGAGGCTAACAATGGAAATGATGCAGAAAAAGGTGAAGCCAAGTCATCTGAGCAGCAACAAGAGGTACCTGGTGCCTTGGAAATTGCCAGCAAGGAGGATGAAGAACAAGTGGAAACTGCTGGTGGATCAGCGCCAAAGAAGCAACGTATAGAAGATCCTCTGGTTTCTGAACAGACAGAACCAAAAGCGCCCACTGATGAAACAACAGAGACTACTGATGATACTCCAAAAGAGTCCACTGATAAACCAGCAGAGACTACTGATGATAAGCCAAAAGAGTCCACTGATAAACCAGCAGAGACTACTGATGATAAGCCAAAAGAGTCCACTGATAAGCCAACAGAGACTAGTGATAAACCAAAAGCGTCCAACGATAAACCGAAAGAGTTCACTGGTAAACCAAAAGCGTCCAATGACATACCTATTGATGATTTAATTGATGAGGACCTGAAACAACTGGGGGACAGGAAAAAGGTCTGTTTGTTTTCTGAATTTATTTTACAGCTTAAGATACGCAGGAGGTGCTCATTTCTGCTCGGAAATAGTCCATATAAAACCTGCGCAGAGGATTGAATTTAGTCAGATGTGCTAAAAAGACTTGGTGCAGTTTACTCATCCATAAATGTCCTTTCTTTTGTAAGATGAAAGCATGGAATTCATATTCATAGCTCCTAAGAAGTTTTGCTGGATCCTAGATAAAAGAAGTATTCACTTAGGAATGCTAATAAAATCCAGTCTTCCTCCAAATCCTTTTCCCCTTATCAAACACATGATGTACTTTAAGTCATTTTCGAATATTGAAATATTGCACAGGCCCTAAATTTGGAAAATCATGCTGTAGATAGAAAGATTTCTGTATTTCTGTCTGCCCATAACTAGCTTAAGAGGTTAACTGTAATATTTTACTATATTTATTCATCGGTACTTGTTTTATTCTGGCTATCAGATCCCTGTACAGTTGTGAGTAAACTTGAGCAATTAAGTACGGCAAGTAAGCCTTGTAAGGACTCAAAACTCATTTGATGAGAGAGTTATGTATTATGCCTCTCATTTTAGCCATTATTTTTAGTAACTTGGCACCGAGGCTTTATTGAGAATCAGAGTCTTCCATAATGCATCACTGTTCCCTCTAGAAACAATTCCCTGATACAGGAAAATGATGCAACCATACTAGTCCATATATTTTGTCTTTGCCTCACTGTTCTTTATATACTAATAACTGATATGATGAAAACCATCATACTTCAAACAGAGGCTGTTTGCAAGCGTTGATTCCGGTTGCAATGGTTGCATCTTCATTCAAATGCACAAAAGAGATGGAGACCCTGGTCCAGTTGAGATTGTACAAAGCATGATGTCTTCGGCTGCTTCAACTCGTAAACATATGTCCAGGTTCAGAATTTATATTATTGCAACCTATCTTCTTTGTTCTTCATAAGTCTCATATATCAAGATATGATATCATTGCTCATATGGAGTGTGCAGTTATTTTCTTGCTTATGGACTTTCATCTTGAATGTACTCTAGGTTTATTCTGAGGGTGTTGCCTGCTGAGGTGGTATGTTATGCTTCAGAAGAGGAAATAACAAGAGCCATTGCTCCACTTGTTGAAAAGTACTTCCCCAAAGAATCTCCTTCGGGACATAAGGTAACTTTTTTACTTGATTGCTGGATGGTCTGGTTAAAGAACGTAGGGCAAAGCGCTGAGACCATGGTAGCCAGCTGGCTTCAGATCTATATATTATCTTGTATTAGTTATATAAATTTTCCATCACGGGATCACTTGGAGAGGAGACTTGGGGAGGCCGCGGCTGGTGGGCGACATTGCCGGGAGCGGCTCGCTGGAGGAGCCAGGGTCGAAGATTGGGTGTCCGGAGGGGGAGCGGCAGCAGATGAGAACCCTGTAGCGCCAGGTGGGGGGTAGCAGTGAGACGGGGTGAGGGAGGCGAGGGGAGATAACTGGGAAGTGGGACAAAGAAAACGGCGGGCAAAAAAGAACTAGTAGAGACGGAACAGTGAGGCAAAACATGGAACCTTGCGTATTTTATAGATAAGAGAGATTGTCCTAGCCATTTCAGAGTAAACTAATTCATCAGTTGTTATTTCACTGTATAACAGTAATTGAGGAGATAGTGGGTAGGGGGAAAGATGGATTGTATTGCTGGATGTGTCTACCCCATCTAGCAAGGTCTAAAGTTGGCTAGAAGCCTAACAAGATTAATTACCTATCTGACAATTGGCATGACTGTATGCAGCATTACCAGGGTAGATACTTCATACCTTCATATTTCCATCAATAGGTTCCTAAATGTCATCCATCTTCCATAGAATTGACCTGGTAATGATTTTCTGTGCTTTCGTCATCCGGAAGGAAGTGCTGGAAGTAGTTTCCCACAAAATTTAGCACATATATGCCACACTTTATGAGCAAGCCAATGCAGTCAATTGTTTCAGTAGCTAACATCACCAACATCAGTACATTATAATGTTTATTATTGTATTTATTATTTCCACAGAACAGATAGAATGATGCAGTTATCCAAATAGGAGTTGTTTGCTTTATTGTTTTCCTGTCCAAAATTCTACTCATTACCTTACTTGCTTGTCCCAATCTTTGCAGTTTGCTGTGTTATACGAAGCAAGGTCAAACACAGGAATCGATAGAATGAAAATTATAAATGCAGTTGCAAAATCTATACCTCAACCTCACAAAGTTGACCTCAGCAACCCCGACAAGACTATTATTGTCCAGATTGCCAAGGTAAATTCTCTAATACAGTTGAATTGCTATTAAATCTCTAGTGTTATATTTTGCGGAAGTGCCTCAACAAAACACAAGCTTTTGTCCTACAATTGTCATAAAAATCCGTATGATTTGATGCCCACTTCTCACAACACAATTATTACTTTATCTATTTTCAAAGATGATTTTTAAATGAGGTTTTGGGGTAGTAAAATGCAGGAGTACTAAGTATTGCCATTGTGGTATTTGTCTACGAGAAAGGCATTTGCACATGCACACATTTGTCGATGAGCTCTACCATCACAGTCCATTGTCATAAAGTTGCTTTGAGATCCACACAAAAATCAGTTGGAAGAAATAGTTCTCTTGTGTTTTCTTTATATCTGAAAATTTAAAAGTCTCAATTCGACTGGATGGATAAGACATAAAGCGAGGACTAGGTCCATATCGATGAGATGTAAAGTAATCAACCTACAGTGTGCATATGCCTTTTCCCTTTTTTCGGGGAAGTCCCTGCCTGTTGGTGCAGAGATATTACAAAATGTGCATTGATTTATCTACCGTGGGTTGTTTCTTTTAATGTTCAGGAGTAAAAAAAAAATGTATGGTCCTTGATCAGTATCCACTATCCAGGCAGCTTCCAGTGCTCCAAATTTTATTGTAGCACTGGGATCCGGGGATGGAGGAAATGAACATAATAAATAGCTAGCAGCTTGTATCATACTTCATGTTAAACCAATTTCCATTTCAGTATCCTATTGCATTCTACAGATTGGAGGTAAAATAGACTTGGAAAAGTTTGTTTTACGCTATTATGAAATACCTGTAGTAAGTCCAACATGGGCTCTTCATCTGTTCAGTAGTGCTGCACCAAGCGACACCCGGGAGCATGCTGCTTTATTATTTTATACTATTGGCCATATGAAATATCTAATCTGGTGGTTTCTCTCTATCTGGCTAGTATATAGCTGCAGTAAGATGGTCACAGTTGAGGTCCTGATAAACTATTGTTTGAATCATGGGCAGACTATATGCATGATTGGAGTGGTGGAGAGATACAAAGAGCTTTCGAAGTTCAACCTAAGGCAGCTGACCTCACCACCGGAGAAGTAGTTTCTGCGTGAGAAATTCTTCCTCCTGGTTGAGTTTTAATCATATGCGGTAACTAGCTACTGTGAAAGTCATTGCCAAATGATTCAGATGTATTATGTCGTTAAAAAGCATGGTCATTGACGTGTGGATGCATCCTGGATTGCTTGCTTAATGCCGTATGGTGCAATTTTGGAACCTGTTGAATTTCCTACTACAGCAATCGTTGGAATAAAGGGTTAATTAGATTCATGCAACTGTAACTTTGGTGAGTTGGAAAATATACATTTACAAAAAGGGGCACCTATGCGTAAGGTACCTGACTTTTTTTTTGTTCCAGTAACAAAACCCTGAAGGAAAGGGGAGGAAAGATGACTGAAAACATGATTTAGTTTCACTTGATTTTCTGGGGCCCAATCAAAACTCAAGATGACATAAGCAGGGCTTCTAACACAAGTTGGTACAAGATCTAAAACCCTAGTTGGATGATCTGACATGACTGCTTGAACCACCCTAAATTCGCCCCGCATATGGATTGGATTTGATTATTATTTTTTAGGGGTAAAGCGCCCTTTACCTGACGAATGTGAGAACTTAGCTAGATTGTGAGCCTCTTTATTTCTCTCTACCTTCAAAAAATGAAATTGCAACTAAAACTAGTAGCATGAAGCTTAATATCACTAATGACACTACCATATACCCCTTGTGTGCCCTTCTGAATGTCTTCTACAACTTGATTGGAATCTGAATCAACAATGAAGTTCTGCAAGAGCAGATCGTCTGTGTCTTCTACAACTTGATTGGTATCTGACGCAACAATGAAGTTCTGCAAGAGCAGATCATCTGCGCTCGCAATGGCTTCAACTATTGCTAAATCACGGATGCCATGTATTGCCAACGATGAACTCCCCAAGTAGTTACCTTGGTCCAGTTGAATGGTGCCCGGGATTCTGGCCGGATGTTTAGGGAAAAGTGGTGGCAGGTCCAATTGTAGATGCGAAGGCGGAAAACTATAATATGCAATTTTGCAACGCATGTGTCATATACAATGTTTTAACTTGCCAAAATATGTGAGAATATTCATGCATGAACATGAGCATATCATATTTGTGCAAGTACACATTTTCGTTCAGAAATATGACCATTTAACCTACCAAAAAATAACAGATAATGTCTGAATACCACATGATTTTTCCTTTTCCTTTTCCTTTTTTTTTCATATATGATAAATGTTCATACTTTTTGATGGAATTTTGTACGCAAATGAGCAAGATCCAACATAACTTATACCTACACGTTTTTTCCCAATCTCTCCTACATAAAAAGATCGGAGGTAGTTACAGATGCCCTAACAAAACTTCGTAAGAAGATATCGCGAGGTCCAACCTACTGTATGTGAGTTCCCCTTCTCCTCTCCTTACTTTGTTTTTTTCTTCTTCCATCTTTGGTCTTTTTTACCGGTTTTCAACTACCCATCACATTAACTTACCAAACAAAATTTTGTTTTTAAACCAATAAGTGTTCATCAAATAAAATTCTATTTTTAAACACAGTCACATTCATATGGTCAAGTAATCACGGAATAACCTATTCGAATATTTATGACCGATAATTATGTAGACATTTATGTTTAACATATTTGAAGAGTTCCCCTAAAAAAACATATTTGAAGAGTCGTCAACATGGGGTGAGGTTCGCAACTAATCGCGGAATATATCGGTCACAAAGGAAATTCCTTATCTCCAACTGCAGTCCACAGTCCAGCGTATTGCCGCTTTGTGTTTGCACCCTTGCTTTTTTCTTTTTTCACAAAGACAATCCAGAACTGTATTCAAATTCATCGAAAGTACAAAGAAACTCAAACATAATGAAAATTACATCAAGATTTCAATACCACCGAATGACCACTACCATCCGATGAAAACAAAAGACGGTGGGGGAGTAGAAAGATGAAAAATTACACTTGCATGGACTATACCTATACGGGCAGCGGATCAATGCAAGTGTAATGACTGAGTTACGCGCTAATTGATCCGCTAAAATAACCCACATGTCCCGGATGCACTACGTGGTCGTCCACCCGATCCAAGTCTTCGGCGTGCTGCACGGCACAGGAGTGCGACCAGGCACGGGGTGAATCCCATTCCAGCTAAGCTGGCCGGCGGGGCCGGGCAGCCACATGGACGCCGCGGATCGCCCCCCGTCATGCACGCGCTCCCAGCACTGGGAAATGGGAATGACGCTGGGGGTAGGAGTAATAATAATGTGCATGGTCTTGTTTTGGCCTCTGTTCCTCTTATCTCATTATACTCTCTGATGAAACTTGGGCCTCCAGGCTCTTTTGAGTAATATATTTAGATGGGGATGCTCTCCCTTTGCGGTTGTTGAAGAAAAAAAGAAGAACAATATAATAATATTTCATTCGCACAAAAAGAAGCACTGGGAAATGGGAGATCACGCGAAAATGTGTATATGTGGAGCCCGGGTTCCATCGAACGACATGTGTATATCTCTATATATGTCGATGCGTATCAATCGCACCCTTTTCCGGAAATCCCCTTCGGTCCCCGGGCTCAGATGAGCCCGATGAACTGATTAATAATAGAAAAAGGTGTCAAAAATTCCGAAATTTTTGTGCAAGCAAGATGTGCATGTGCGTGATGTTCATGTAAAATTTGGTGATGTTTGGACATCCGAGTAGCGCGCAGCAAAAAAGACAAATCCAGGCATGAATAGTGCTGTTTTTCAAATGTTTCTCTCAGCCCCGGATTTGTCTTTTTTTTTCACGAGCTCCTCAAATGTTCAAACTTCTTCAAATTTGGCATGGACATCACGTACTCAAGTATATTTACTCACAATTTTTTTTGGAATTTTCTGTATTTGTTTACTATTTTAAATCATGGCACTGTTCACTCCCGGGCTCGTCTGAGCCCGGGAGCCAAAACGCTGCTCTCACCCTTTTCCTGCATTTCTTTTAAGAAAATACAGCCTTTCTTCCTGTCCATTAGATCGCATCATTTCTGGCCAGTAGTAGGTCTTGACTTACTTCTGGTCATCAAGGCATGCTCCCCCTCGTGTCGCCCCCGTGGGCGACCAGGGAGAAACCCTAGCCGCCGGTGCCCGTACTCCCCCGCCTCTTCTTCACCCTCGCCGCCGCCAGCAGCACCGCCGGGCGAAGCTTGGCCGGCAGGGGTGGCGGCGGGGCTCCCTTCCCCTTCGCGCGAATAGGCTGGCGCGGGACGGCCGTTTGAGAGGAGGCGTCGGACTTACGCGGGGTGCGGCGGCGCTGCATATGGATCCTGGCCGCGGCGTGCGCAGCGCGCCGGCTGCTGGGTTTCGCGCTCGCGGCGTGGTGCGGCCGCTGGATCTGGTGGTCGCGTGTGTTGGGGAACGTAGTAATTTCAAAAAAATTCTACGCACACGCAAGATCATGATGATGCATAGCAACGAGAGGGGAGAGTGTTGTCCACGTACCCTCGTAGACCGACAGCGGAAGCGTTATCACAACGCGGTTGATGTAGTCGTACGTCTTCACGATCCGACCGATCAAGTACCGAACGTACGGCACCTCCGAGTTCTACACACGTTCAGCTCGATGACGTCCCTCGAACTCCGATCCAGTCGAGTGTTGAGGGAGAGTTTCGTTAGCACGACGGTGTGGTGACGATGATGATGTTCCACCGACGCAGGGCTTCGCCTAAGCTCCGCAACGGTATTATCGAGGTGTAATATGGTGGAGGGGGGCACCGCACACGGCTAAGAGATCTCAAGGATCAATTGTTGTGTCTCTGGGGTGCCCCGTGCCCCCGTATATAAAGGAGCAAGGGAGGAGGAGGCCGGCCCTAGGAGGGGGCGCACCAAGTGTGGAGTCCTACTAGGACTCCCTAGTCCTAGTAGGATTCCACCTCCCATATGGAATAGGAAAAGAGGAAGGGAAAAAGAGAAGGAAGGAAGGGGGCGCCCCCTTCCCTAGTCCAATTCGGACCAGACCAAGGGGAGGGGTGCGGCCACCCTTGAGGCCCTTTTCCTTCTTTCCCGTATGGCCCAATAAGGCCCAATACGTATTCCCGTGACTCTCCGGTACTTCGAAAAATACCCGAATCACTCGGAACCTTTCCGAAGTCCGAATATAGTCGTCCAATATATCGATTTTTACGTCTCGACCATTTCGAGACTCCTCGTCATATCCCCGATCTCATCCGGGACTCCGAACTCCTTCGGTACATCAAAACTCAATAAAACTGTCATCGTAACGTTAAGCGTGCGGACCCTATGGGTTCGAGAACTATGTAGACATGACCGAGACACGTCTCTGGTCAATAACCAATAGCGGGACCTGTATGCCCATATTGGCTCCCACATATTCTACGAAGATCTTTATCGGTCAGACCGCATAACAACATACGTTGTTCCCTTTGTCACCGGTATGTTACTTGCCCGAGATTTGATCGTCGGTATCTCGATACCTAGTTCAATCTCGTTACCGGCAAGTCTCTTTACTCGTTCCATAATACATCATCCCACAACTAACTCATTAGTCACAATGCTTGCAAGGCTTATAGTGATGTGCATTACCGAGTGGGCCCAGAGATACCTCTCCGACAATTGGAGTGACAAATCCTAATCTCGAAATACGCCAACCCAACAAGTACCTTTGGAGACACCTGTAGAGCACCTTTATAATCACCCATTTACGTTGTGACGTTTGGTAGCACACAAAGTGTTCCTCCGGTAAACGGGAGTTGCATAATCTCATAGTCATAGGAACATGTATAAGTCATGAAGAAAGCAATAGCAACATACTAAACGATCGAGTGCTAAGCTAACGGAATGGGTCAAGTCAATCACGTCATTCTCCTAATGAGGTGATCTCGTTAATCAAATGACAACTTATGTCTATGGCTAGGAAACATAACCATCTTTGATTAACGAGCTAGTCAAGTAGAGGCATACTAGTGACACTCTGTTTGTCTATGTATTCACACATGTATTATGTTTCCGGTTAATACAATTCTAGCATGAATAATAAACATTTATCATGATATAAGGAAATAAATAATAACTTTATTATTGCCTCTAGGGCATATTTCCTTCAGTCTCCCACTTGCACTAGAGTCAATAATCTAGTTCACATCGCCATGTGATTTAACATGAATAGTTCACATCACCATGTGATTAACACCCATAGTTCACATCGTCATGTGACCATCACCCAAAGGGTTTACTAGAGTCAGTAATCTAGTTCACATCGCTATGTGATTAACACCCAAAGAGTACTAAGGTGTGATCATGTTTTGCTTGTGAGATAATTTTAGTCAACGGGTCTGTCACATTCAGATCCGTAAGTATTTTGCAAATTTCTATGTCTACAATGCTCTGCATGGAGCTACTCTAGCTAATTGCTCCCACTTTCAATATGTATCTAGACCGAGACTTAGAGTCATCTAGATTAGTGTCAAAACTTGCATCGACGTAACCTTTTACAACGAGCCTTTTGTCACTTCCATAATCGAGAAACATATCCTTATTCCAGTAAGGATAATTTTGACCGCTGTCCAGTGATCTACTCCTAGGTCACTATTGTACTCCCTTGCCAAAATCAGTGTAGGGTATATAATAGATCTGGTACACAGCATGGCATACTTTATAGAACCTATGGCCGAGGCATAGAGAATGACTTTCATTCTTTTTCTATCTTCTGCCGTGGTCGGGTTTTGAGTCTTACTCAATTTCACACCTTGTAACACAGGCAAGAACTCTTTCTTTGACTGTTCTATTTTGAACTACTTCAAACTCTTGTTAAGGTATGTACTCATTGAAAAAACTTATCAAGCGTCTTGATCTATCTCTATAGATCTTGATGCTCAATATGTAAGCAGCTTCACCGAGGTCTTTCTTTTGAAAAACTCCTTTCAAACACTCCTTTATGCTTTGCAGAATAATTCTACATTATTTCCGATCAACAATATGTCATTCACATATACTTATCAGAAATGCTGTAGTGCTCCCACTCACTTTCTTGTAAATACAGGCTTCACCGCAAGTCTGTATACAACTATATGCTTTGATCAACTTATCAAAGCGTATATTCCAACTCCGAGATGCTTGCACCAGTCCATAGATGGATCGCTGGAGCTTGCATATTTTGTTAGCACCTTTAGGATTGACAAAACCTCCTGGTTGCATCATATACAACTCTTCTTTAATAAATCCATTAAGGAATGCAGTTTTGTTTATCCATTTGCCATATTTCTTAAAATGCGGCAATTGCTAACATGATTCAGACAGACTTAAGCATAGATACGAGTGAGAAACTCTCATCGTAGTCGACACCTTGAACTTGTCAAAAAACCTTTTTGCGACAATTCTAGCTTTGTAGATAGTAACACTACTATCAACGTCCGTCTTCCTCTTGACGATCCATTTATTCTCAATTGCTTGCCGATCATCGGGCAAGTCAACCAAAGTCCACACTTTGTTCTCATACATGGATCTCATCTCAGATTTCATGGCCTCAAGCCATTTTGCGGAATCTGGGCTCACTATCGCTTCTTCATAGTTCGTAGGTTCGTCATGGTCTAGTAACATAACCTCTAGAACAGGATTACCGTACCACTCTGGTGCGGATCTTACTCTGGTTTACCTACGAGGTTTGGTAGTAACTTGATCTGAAGTTACATGATCATCATCATTAACTTCCTCACTAATTGGTGTAGGAGTCACAGGAACAGATTTCTGTGATGAACTACTTTCCAATAAGGGAGCAGGTACAGTTACCTCATCAAGTTCTACTTTCCTCCCACTCACTTCTTTCGAGAGAAACTCCTTCTCTAGAAAGGATCCATACTAAGCAATGAATGTCTTGCCTTCGGATCTGTGATAGAAGGTGTACCCAACTGTCTCCTTTGGGTATCCTATGAAGACACATTTCTCCGATTTGGGTTTGAGCTTATCAGAATGAAACTTTTTCACATAAGCATCTCAATCCCAAACTTTAAGAAACGACAACTTTGGTTTCTTGCCAAACCACAGTTCATAAGGCGTTGTCTCAACGGATTTTGATGGTGCCCTATTTAACGTGAATGCAGCTGTCTCTAATGCATAACCCCAAAACGATAGTGGTAGATCGGTAAGAGACATCATATATCGCACCATATCTAATAAAGTACGGTTACGATGTTTGGACACACCATTACACTGTGGTGTTCCAGGTGGCGTGAGTAGTGAAACAATTTCACATTGTTTTAACTGAAGGCCAAACTCATAACTCAAATACTCTTCTCCACGATCAGATCGTAGAAACTTTATTTTCTTGTTACGATGATTTTCCGCTTCACTCTGAAATTTTTGAACTTTTCAAATGCTTCAGACTTATGTTTCATCAAGTAGATATACCCATATCTGCTCAAATCATCTGTGAAGGTCAGAAAATAATGATACCTGCTACGAGCCTCAATATTCATCCGACCACATACATCTGTATGTATGATTTCCAACAAATCTGTTGCTCTCTCCATAGTTCCGGAGAACAGCGTTTTAGTCATCTTGCCCATGAGGCACGGTTCGCAAGCATCAAGTGATTCATAATCAAGTGATTCCAAAATTCCATCAGTATGGAGTTTCTTCATGCGCTTTACACCAATATGACCTAAACGGCAGTGCCACAAATAAGTTGCACTATCATTATTAACTTTGCATCTTTTGGCTTCATTATTATGATTATGTGTATCACTACGATCGAGATCCAACAAACCATTTTCGTTGGTGTGTATGACCATAGAAGGTTTTATTCATGTAAACAGAACAACAATTGTTCTCTAACTTAAATGAATAACCGTATTGCAATAAACATGATCAAATCATATTCATGCTCAACGCAAACACCAAATAACACTTATTTAGTTTCAACACTAATCCCGAAAGTATAGGGAGTGTGCGATGATGATCATATCAATCTTGGAACTACTTCCAACACACATCGTCACCTCGCCTTTTACTAGTCTCTGTTTATTCTGCAACTCTCGTTTCGAGTTACTACTCTTAGCAACTGAACCAGTATCAAATACCGAGGGGTTGCTATAAACACTAGTAAAGTACACATCAATAACATGTATATCCAATATACCTTTTGTTCACTTTGCCATCCTTCTTATCCACCAAATAGTTGGGGCAGTTCCGCCTCCAGTGACCAGTCCCTTTGCAGTAGAAGCACTTAGTCTCAGGCTTAGGTACAGACTTGGGCTTCTTCACTTGAGTAGCAACTTGCTTGCCGTTCTTTTTGAAGTTCCCCTTCTTCCCTTTGCCCTTTTCTTGAAACTAGTGGTCTCGTAACCATCAACACTTGAAGTGGTCTCGTCAACCATCAACACTTGATGTTTTTCTTGATTTCTACCTTCGTCGATTTCAGCATCACGAAGAGCTCGGGAATTACTTTCGTCATCCCTTGCATACTATAGTTCATCACGAAGTTCTACTAACTTGGTGATGGTGACTAGAGAATTCTGTCAATCACTATTTTATCTGGAAGATAAACTCCCACTTGATTCAAGCGATTGTAGTACCCAGACAATCTGAGCACATGCTCACTAGTTGAGCGATTCTCCTCCATCTTTTAGCTATAGAACTTGTTGGAGACTTCATATCTCTCAACTCGGGTATTTGCTTGAAATATTAACTTCAACTCCTGGAACATCTCATATGGTCCATGACGTTCAAAACGTCTTTGAAGTCCCGATTCTAAGCCGTTAAGCATGGTGCACTAAACTATCAAGTAGTCATCATATTGAGCTAGCCAAACGTTCATAACGTCTGCATCTGCTCCTGCAATAGGTCTGTCACCTAGCGGTGCATCAAGGACATAATTTTTCTGTGCAGCAATGAGGATAATCCTCAGATCACGGATCCAATCCGCATCTTTGCTACTAACATCTTTCAACATAATTTTCTCTAGGAACATATCAAAATAAAACAGGGAAGCAACAACGCGAGCTATTGATCTACAACATAATTTGCAAAATACTATCAGGACTAAGTTCATGATAAATTTAAGTTCAATTAATCATATTACTTAAGAACTCCCACTTAGATAGACATCCCTCTAATCCTCTAAGTGATCACGTGATCCATATCAACTAAACCATGTCCGATCATCACGTGAGATGGAGTAGTTTCAACGGTGAACATCACTATGTTGATCATATCTACTATATGATTCACGCTCGACCTTTCGGTCTCCGTGTTCCGAGGCCATATCTGTTATATGCTAGGCTCGTCAAGTTTAACCTGAGTATTCCGCGTGTGCAACTGTTTTGCACCCGTTGTATTTGAACGTAGAGCCTATCACACCCGATCATCACGTGGTGTCTCAGCACGAAGAACTTTCGCAACGGTGCATACTCAGGGAGAACACTTATACTTTGATAATTTAGTGAAGGATCATCTTATAATGCTACCGTCAAACAAAGCAAGATAAGATGCATAAAGGATTAACATCACATGCAATCAATATAAGTGATATGATATGGCCATCATCATCTTGTGCTTGTGATCTCCATCTCCGAAGCACCGTGCTTGTGATCTCCATCTCCGAAGCACCGTCATGATCACCATCGTCACCGGCGCGACACCTTGATCTCCATCGTAGCATCGTTGTCGTCTCGCCAACTTATTGCTTTTACGACTATCGC
The DNA here is from genome assembly GCF_018294505.1 of Triticum aestivum. Lineage (NCBI taxonomy): Eukaryota > Viridiplantae > Streptophyta > Magnoliopsida > Poales > Poaceae > Triticum > Triticum aestivum. Next base: position 65,082,579 of record NC_057799.1, read on the forward strand.
TACCGCTTAGTGATAAAGTAAAACTATTACATGGCGATTGCATCTCATACAATAAAGCGACAACCATATGGCTCCTGCCAGTTGCCGATAACTCGGTTACAAAACATGATCATCTCATACAACACATTATATCACATCATGTCTTGACCATATCACATCACAACATGCCCTGCAAAAACAAGTTAGACGTCCTCTACTTTGTTGTTGCATATTTTACGTGGCTGCTACGGGCTTAGCAAGAACCGTTCTTACCTACGCATCAAAACCACAACGATAGTTTGTCAAGTTGGTGCTGTTTTAACCTTCGCAAGGACCGGGCGTAGCCACACTCGGTTCAACTAAAGTGAGAGAGACAGACACCCGCCGGTCACCTTTAAGCAACGAGTGCTCGCAACGGTGAAACCAGTCTCGCGTAAGCGTACGCGTAATGTCGGTCCGGGCCGCTTCATCTCACAATACCGCTGAACCAAAGTATGACATGCTGGTAAGCAGTATGACTTATATCGCCCACAACTCACTTGTGTTCTACTCGTGCATAGCATCAACGCATAAAACCAGGCTCGGATGCCACTGTTGGGGAACGTAGTAATTTCAAAAAAATTCCTACGCACACGCAAGATCATGGTGATGCATAGCAACGAGAGGGGAGAGTGTTGTCCACGTACCCTCGTAGACCGACAGCGGAAGCGTTATCACAACGCGGTTGATGTAGTCGTACGTCTTCACGATCCGACCGATCAAGTACCGAACGTACGGCACCTCCGAGTTCTACACACGTTCAGCTCGATGACGTCCCTCGAACTCCGATCCAGCCGAGTGTTGAGGGAGAGTTTCGTCAGCACGACGGCGTGGTGACGATGATGATGTTCCACCGACGCAGGGCTTCGCCTAAGCTCCGCAACGGTATTATCGAGGTGTAATATGGTGGAGGGGGGCACCGCACACGGCTAAGAGATCTCAAGGATCAATTGTTGTGTCTCTGGGGTGCCCCCCTGCCCCCGTATATAAAGGAGCAAGGGAGGAGGAGGCCGGCCCTAGGAGGGGGCGCACCAAGTGTGGAGTCCTACTAGGACTCCCTAGTCCTAGTAGGATTCCACCTCCCATATGGAATAGGAAAAGAGGAAGGGAAAAAGAGAAGGAAGGAAGGGGGCGCCCCCTTCCCTAGTCCAATTCGGACCAGACCAAGGGGAGGGGTGCGGCCACCCTTGGAGGCCCTTTTCCTTCTTTCCCGTATGGCCCAATAAGGCCCAATACGTATTCCCGTAACTCTCCGGTACTCCGAAAAATACCCGAATCACTCGGAACCTTTCCGAAGTCCGAATATAGTCGTCCAATATATCGATCTTTACGTCTCGACCATTTCGAGACTCCTCGTCATATCCCCGATCTCATCCGGGACTCCGAACTCCTTCGGTACATCAAAACTCAATAAAACTGTCATCGTAACGTTAAGCGTGCGGACCCTACGGGTTCGAGAACTATGTAGACATGACCGAGACACGTCTCCGGTCAATAACCAATAGCGGGACCTGGATGCCCATATTGGCTCCCACATATTCTACGAAGATCTTTATCGGTCAGACCGCATAACAACATACGTTGTTCCCTTTGTCACCGGTATGTTACTTGCCCGAGATTTGATCGTCGGTATCTCGATACCTAGTTCAATCTCGTTACCGGCAAGTCTCTTTACTCGTTCCGTAACACATCATCCCGCAACTAACTCATTAGTCACAATGCTTGCAAGGCTTATAGTGATGTGCATTACCGAGTGGGCCCAGAGATACCTCTCCGACAATTGGAGTGACAAATCCTAATCTCGAAATACGCCAACCCAACAAGTACCTTTGGAGACACCTGTAGAGCACCTTTATAATCACCCATTTACGTTGTGACGTTTGGTAGCACACAAAGTGTTCCTCCGGTAAACGGGAGTTGCATAATCTCATAGTCATAGGAACATGTATAAGTCATGAAGAAAGCAATAGCAACATACTAAACGATCGAGTGCTAAGCTAACGGAATGGGTCAAGTCAATCACGTCATTCTCCTAATGAGGTGATCTCGTTAATCAAATGACAACTTATGTCTATGGCTAGGAAACATAACCATCTTTGATTAACGAGCTAGTCAAGTAGAGGCATACTAGTGACACTCTGTTTGTCTATGTATACACACATGTATTATGTTTCCGGTTAATACAATTCTAGCATGAATAATAAACATTTATCATGATATAAGGAAATAAATAACAACTTTATTATTGCCTCTAGGGCATATTTCCTTCAGCGTGCGCCGTCGGTTTCGGGTCAGATCCTTCTAGATCCGATGCCCGAACGCCGTCGGCCAGCGCAGGATGGTGGCTTTCGTCGCTCACCGGGTCGGGTCTTCATTGATCCAGCGCCTGGATGGATCTACGCCGGAAGCGTTGAGCCTTATGGTGCTTCCCTCTCTGGAGTTTTCGTGTCTTGGCTTCTGCCAAATCCAGAGCAGATGGAGATTGGTGGTACAGGATGAGGACCGGAGGTTGCGACGTCGTTACCCTTCTTGAAGGCGAAGCCGAGGTCCCTCCTATCCACCTCCGACCCCTTCCCGAACGGAAGTCCAAAATCCGTCTTGGATTGGACGGTGGCGGCGCCCTACCCGTCGTAACCTTCATGGAGGCGCCGTCTTGGGAGGCTTGGGTGTTCGCGGGAGAGTTGCTATGGGTGAAGGGCTCCGCGTGTCAGCTCCAGCAGCGGCAATGGTGTGGAGGTTGGCAGGAGGAGCGGCGTTCTAACCGCGTCAGATGCGTCTGGTAAGAGATGTCAAGTCATGCCTGGCCGACAGGTGCTACGCTGTGTCATGCCTAGTCGGCAGGTGCTATGCACGACAGATCTTCCAGAGTGTCCGCGTCGGGATGGACGAGTGCAGGGCGGTGGAGTCGTTGGGCGTCGTGGTGGCGTCAACGGACGGCTGGACTGACAAGAATGATGTGAATCTCTCTCCTGAAGATGAGACAGCGGTTCGATGAAGATGACGGCGTCTAAAACGTGTGCATGTTGTGTACGCTTTAGGTCTGCTGCACCGGTTGTTTGTTCCGATACGTTAGATGGATGGATCGGCGACAGCATCGGCCATAGATATGAGGAGTGAGAGCACTCCACATTATCAATTTTATAGGTGTGAGTGATGGCTTCGGATGGCTTGATGCATACCCTCGTGGAATAATTAACAAAGATGGCTGCATGCAAAGGCGGAGGGTTTAACCTCCTTTTCAAAAAAGTAGGTCTTGACTCGATCCACACCTCCTTTTATCGTGGATGCCGGTCTTTGGCCTTCTGGCATCGGCCAGGGCCAGAGTCGACGATGACAAAAGGTTTCGATCGACTTTGTTAGCCAGGGGCAAACTTTATTGAATCAGCTCCATCTTTCGTGGTCGATACGCCTCGAACCATGCATTATTTAATTATAATTAACCGTGCTCGTCAACTCGCGCCGTTGTTTGAATTCCTTTATCAATATACGTGCACCTAATTAGCATCATTCCATGGACTAGGCAGCTGGATTAGCCGCCTATGACAGTGGTAGTTCGTTGCCTTGAGCCCTTAACCACACGACGAACACGCAAATTCACTTGAATTTTGCCGCAAAAGGTGGCAAGATACATGCATCTCCACGGCACCCTAGACGTGCCATACCTTTGCATTTACACGAGAAGAACCCAAGTCCTTATCGTGCTAGCTGTAGACTTGCAATAGTATCTTTAAAGAAAAATTATAATCTGCAACTAGTTGCATGCTTATGTGGCAGTTTTAAGTTTTCAAAATATGCATGTGAAAACGTTTCTGGACATGGGCTACATTCTGTTTGCGTGACTACGAAGTCCTGTTGCACAACTACCGAACTACGACCATTTGATTTTCACTCGGTTTTCCCTAACTAGTACGTTTTCTGGTCTGGTTTTTTTTATAGACTGGTTGTCCATCTCTCTACTTCTTAATGAAGTGCAGACACCCCTGCCCTTGAGGCAAGGTTCTTTAAACAAAATTATAACAATGCCCGTACATTGCAATGGGATATAAATCTTCTAGCACGTTGGCTTGTGATTTACCTGTCTATAACAAGATTGTGTAAATGAATGACCATCAAATTCTACCTATGAATTACTCCCTCCGTCCCATAATGTAAGACGTTTTTTCACGCTACACGAGTACCTCATATTTTGATCCGTAGTTTGATAAGTAAATTAAAGTGAAATTGATTCAGAAGATAAATAAATTAAATTAAATTATGGGAATAAAGATGAAATGGAAACCTTACGTTCTTTTCGAGTAGTGGAGATATAGAAGATAGAGATACAGTCATCTATGGCCCGCGGAGAAATGATAAGCCCTTTGCCGCTTGTGTTTGCACGCATGCGCCGATCGTGTCGTGCAAATGATGGAACTGGAAACAGAAGAAGGTGGTGCGGTAGTGCTACAAAAGGGAAGGAAGTAGTACTAGACAAACACAACACTTTTGCATGGAGTGGAGGCAGTTATCCGGTTAGGCGTTGGATCAATCAGCACGTAACATCAGGGCGTATCGTCTTCTCGATGGATGCAGACGTGCAGTGGTTCCGTGGGCTACCCGACCCAGGTTTATGTTTGAGCCCTGCGCTGTGTGCTGCACAGCACAGCACAGGATTGGATTGCAACCGGTGAACCGGACACGGGGTAAACTCCATTCCGGCGAAGCTGACCGGCGGGGGCAGCCAGGCAGCGCCGCCGCCGCCGGCGGCCCTCCGTCACGCACTGGGGGAGGGAATGGGAGATCGTGCAGGCCCCGCCCTATCCTGATTCTCGTTAGCGACCGGCACACGCATCGCAAAACAGGGGAAACGACACGAAGCAAGCGAGCCGGGCACCGTGACCGTGACCGCGACCGCGCGAAACGGCCCCGTCGTCGTCTCGTCGCGAATCCCATCCCATCCCTCGCTCCCTTTCCCCTCCCCGACCCGGCCGTCGCCTCGACCGGCCAGGCCATATATACCGCCCGCTGCCGTCGGAACAAGCCTCTGTTTCCTCTCTGCTCCTAAACGCGTCCGTCGTCCTCAAGCTTTTTTCCTCCCACCTCCCTCTTCACGTGAACCGCTCCACGCTCGCACCATCTTCGCCTCCGCCCGCCCGCCCGTCCGTGAGCCGCGCCGGCGCGTGACTCCCTTCATCCTCCGCCACCGCCTGCCTCTTTCTCGTGCTTGATCCACCATCCAGCGCAACAGCAATAATCCCCGTCTCCGCGCCGCTAGCCCACCATTTCTTCCGCGGCCAGCCGAAATTCGGAATCGTTCCTTGTTATTTTGGTGCTTTGGCGCCTTTGTTTGGCGCTTCGATCGAGCGGCGGAATCAGTCGGCCGGGCGGGCGGGCGGCCATGAAGTTCACCAAGAGGTACGAGACGTACATGCGGGGGATCAGGACGGCGGAGCAGGAGCTCCCCGCCGTGGGCCTCAAGCGCCTCAAGAAGATGCTCAAGAAATGCCGCTCCCACCGCAGCCCGCACCACAAAACCACGTCCTCCTCCTCCGACGCCGAGGCCGACGGCAGCCGCCGGTGCCCCGGCCATTGCTCCGGTAAGACACCATGACCATTTATCAAAATCCTGGTGCTAATTTTGGCCTGCGCTCTAGAGCCTCGCGTGCTACTCTCTGCAATCATTCCCGGTGTGCAGATTGATGTTGACCCGCACCTCGGAGCCGCTCGTATTAGCTGGAATCTTTTCCCGGTGCTTTTCTTCTTCTTCTTCTTCTTCTTCTTTCTTCTTTCTGAATAGGTCCGTAGCGGATTCCTCCTGTGGCAAAATGACAAACCTAGAAGATGACCAGCACCGGTCGCTGTCACCGCCAAACTGCCAATATTTTTGGCATTTCAGTTGCTTCACGCTGCGATCAGCTTGACGAATTCTGCATGGAACCTGCACGGTTGTACCTACACCCTGGCTTTGGTATTCTTTCCACAAGGCGGTCCTCGCTGGGGAAGAGAAAACCACATGCACATTTTACCACGTCCGCCTATTTCATCTTACTACCAGCTTGTTGAGATTTTTTTCGCCTCACTTAGCTTCTCACCAATTGTTATGGGTAGAGAACAAATGTGGGGATTCATGATTTGCTCCGCAACCCAGGATCCCTTAGATTCTTTTCTTTTTAAAATACATTTCCTCACCAGCTGGTTCAAAATTCATGTAACCTTGCTGTAGCAAAAAAGAAAGAAAAAAATAGGTGTTGTAACCATGAAGAAATTAAGACTCAGCCATCATGTGGTTGACACAGCTGTTGGCTGTATGCTTGCATGTTCTACCATCAGTTGCAGAAGCAAGAGATAAACCAGAGACCAGCACAGCTTGTAGGCGCCACTACGCTACCAGTACGAGGCCAAGAGAGCCAACATCCACTCCTGGGGATGGCTTCAGGCACTAAACTTTACTGTGGGCACGTCTAGCAAATTAAAAATGCTAATGTTTATAGGTCAAAGTGCCGAACGCGATGACAACTATTAGTAAATTCGCTTGCAAAATTCTAGTATAACCTAAGACAACCAACCAGTATAGAGTCAACCGTGCTGTGCTCATAGGTCCAGCAAGGAGCATACTGTGATTGGCGCATCTGTTCCTCTGACCCCGACTTCGCAATTTCTAATAATCATCAAGTTGCCTACCCTGATTTTCCAGCTTCTCCTCTTGTAAAAACTGCAAAGTGCCGACAACAAAGAATATTTCATGCATGGTTCCAACTGGCATTGTGAATATTCAAGTTCAAGTGGCCATTCATGTACTACCTTTCATGGTTGGTTAGTTGACAAACTGTTAAAAACAATATGCAGTGTGTGATGGCAGTTTCTTCCCGTCCCTTCTCGACGAGATGTCAGCCGTCGTTGGCTGCTTCAACGAGAAGGCCAAGAAGCTCCTTGAACTGCACTTGGCGTCGGGGTTCAAGAAATATGTCATGTGGTTCAGCAACAGGTGTCACAGGAACCATGGGCAGTTAATACAGCAAGGCAAAGACTTGGTCACGTATGCGATTATAAACGCCGTGGCGATGAGGAAGATCCTGAAGAAGTATGACAAGGTATGGCCTTTATCCTGCCTTCTCTTTAAAAGTGAAAAACACTAACATTTACTCCCTCCGTTCTAAAATAGATGACCCAACTTTGTACAAAGTTGAGTCGTCTATTTTGAAACGGAGGGAGTAGGTTCTTGGTATAATATTCCTGCATTAGACAGGAAAAGCATGCTGGTTTCATGCATTTTAGGGTTCAACAAGTGAAATCATTTGAGTCCTAGTTATATGATAATGCGTACAGGAATCACACGGACCATACTCAAGGAAGGTGTGTTTGAACTGCATTATCATAGTTCTAGTCATCAGTTCTTTAACCAGAAATGGGAGTAAAGCTATCGAGTCCTTAGCTCTCTTTAAATTTCAGATAATAACAGTTGGATATCAGCAAGTGATTAAAAGAATGACCGAAAGCGTCTACTTTGCAGATACATTATTCGAAGCAAGGGCAGGAGTTCAAAGCGCAAGCCCAGAGCCTGCACATTGAGATACTTCAGTCCCCATGGCTGTCTGAGCTAATGGCTTTCTACATGAACCTGAGAAGAAGCAAGAAGAACGAGACTGCGATGGAGCTCTTTGGTGACTGCTCGCTCACATTTGATGACGACCAGCCAACGCTCTCATGCAACCTCTTTGATTCTATGCGAGTTGACATTAGCTTGACATGTTCAGTTTGCTTGGTGAGTTTGCAGTTCTGACATCTAGGCCAAGATCTATTTAGTATCGAGAATGTTCTTCCTCGACGCACCAACATACACTAGTTATACTACAGTCGTAATAACTTTACCTCAATCTTTGCGTAACTTGTTTTGTGCAGGACACGATGTTTGATCCAGTCTCTCTTTCCTGTGGCCACATATTTTGCTACTTGTGCTGCTGCTCTGCTGCATCGGTGACGATTGTCGATGGGTTGAAGTCCGCAGATCACAGATCAAAGTGCCCTTTGTGCCGACAGGTATAAATATTCAGTTTCATCGAACAGATGTCTGTGAATGCCCAGCCGACTGACCTAATTTCCCCAATTCAGGCTGGGGTCTTTCCTAATGCTGTGCACTTGGACGAGCTGAACATGCTACTAAGCTATAGGTAAGTGAACACCCTAACGGGTTTTCAGTGAGCAGAGATGTGACAGATAAAAGAACATGTTTCTGTCTCTCGCGGTTTAGTTTATCAGTGTTGAATTGTTGAACTATCCACAGTTGTCCGGAGTACTGGGAGAAGAGAATGCAGATGGAACGAGTTGAGCGTGTTCGTCTGGCTAAGGAGCACTGGGAGTCCCAGTGCAGAGCATTCTTGGGCGTCTGATGGAACATGTAGACTTCGTACAAAAATGGGATTTCCCATTGCTGTTGGTTAGATCTTGATTTGGCATGACTGTAATATATTTGTATCTATCCTGCTGAATGAATTGGTCTGTAATTGGGAGGTCACTTGTGCGCCTAGATGTAAAAAGGGGTAAACTTGTAGTGATTATCTGAATGTAAAATTGCAAGTATGTTTATAATTAATCCGGACTGTTTGGATTTGGGATTTTTCAGCAACGGTTCGGGCCTGTTTGGGTTTGGGTTCTGACTTGGTTAAATGTGAATCCATACTCGCTGAAGGTTTATGTAAGGTATTTTGGTTTGTGCTCAGAGAAATTCAAAAACTAGGGCCATTGCTCTCGACCCCGCCCCCGCGTCGCCCTCCCCCTCCCTGGCGACACGGGGGAAACCGCACCCACCGCCGCCGGTCAAACCCCCCTCCGCCTGCCCCTGCCGCGCCGCCGCCGGAGGGCCGGCCGGCGAAGCCGCGCCCCGGGATGGCGGCGGCGGGGCGAATCCGTTCCTCCCCCAACCTCCCCCCCGTTCCCCGCCCCCAGATCTGCCCCGCTGCAGGACGCCACCTCCCCGCCCAGATCCACCGCCGCTGCGCCGCCGCCGGGGGGGCCGGCCAGCTTGGTCGCGCCGCGCCTCGGGAGGACGGCGGCGGGACGGATCCGCCCCTGCGCGCGCATCCCCCTCCCCCCAGTGCCCCGCGTGGCACCCCCCTCCCAGCTGCTGCGCTCTGCCTGTCCAGCGATGGCCGTTGTGTGCTAGCCTTGGCCACAGGGCGCCGTCCCCAGCAGTTCTCCCTCCCCCTCCGTGCGTGGCCCAGCCCTGCTGGTGGTGCTGCCCTTGGATTGGGCGCGGGATCTGCGGCCGGTCGCATGGGTGTCCGCGGCATACCTTCCTGCTGGCGGGCCCCTCGCCGCCGGTGGCTCATCCTCTCCCTCGAGCCGCGGAGACGGCTTTCGCGGTGGCGGCGAGTATACAGTGCTAGTGGTGGTCTTGAAGCCCTCAAGGCGGGTTCTTGCTGGCGCTGCTCCGGCCCTGACGACCTTGGACCCACGTCCCTTCCGGTGTCCATGGCTGCCGGCGTCCTCTGCCGGGCGGCTCCGGCCTCGGCGACCCAGCAGCTACGTTCCTTCCAGCTTGCCTGGTCCCCCGATGTCCCGACGACTATGGCCACGGTAGCCAGGATCTGCGTCCCTCCAGTCCTTGCTTGCCGGCGTTGCCAATCGCCGTCGCCCCACCGCCTTATGGCTTGCTTCGCGCCCGCCCTACCTTGTATGCTTCAAAGCCCCCGCTTTTGCCAGATCCAATGTTCGTAGGTTCGGAGGCGGTGCCACCCTTCGACGGCAGTTGCAGCCCCGCCAACCCCCTTCCGACATGGTGACTCCGACCGGCGTTGGCGTCCTCATCTTCGTTTCCAGACATGGTGGCTATGGGATTGCTCAGCCTCAGGCCTGGGAGAAATCCCTGCTCGGCTTGCCGATGCTGGCAGCGGCGGCGTCTGCGGACGTCGTTTTCCTTTCTGGAGGCGTTGTCAAGGCCCTCGGCTGCGCCCCTCTTCGAGCTCAGGGGGGACCCTAGGTCCGATTCCTCCGGATCGGATGGCGACGGCGTCTCGACGTCGTCCTCCTTCTTGAAGGCGCCATCTTGCTCGCTCGCGGTGTCCCCGGTTTTGGTTCCCGAGATGTTGATGGTCGAGTTGGTTCGGCGTTGCCACTCTTGGTTCGGGTTTGGTAGGTTTAGCTGTGATGTATCCTCTCTTCGGGTCGAGCATCCCTTTTCTTTCTGCTCCGGTCACCATGTTCACGCCTGCCTGCGTTCGTGCCATGTGTTGTACTCCTATCTGTACTCATTCTATTTTCTTCTATCAATGCAATGATACGCAAGCTTTGCGTATTCGAGAAAAAATTCAAAAACTAGCATCACACAAAAAAAAAAAGGAATCCAGAAACTAGGGTTAAGTTACTCGTAACATTAGGATCAAATTCCTTACAACGACAACATTTGTCACTCCATTGAAACTTTTGACTGATATTGAGATGCGTGATGTTCTTTTTCTCTATAGAAAACCATTTGTGGATGTTGGAAATTTGCAATAACGATCAAGATAAACGTTGTGATCACAGAACCTCACTGCCTGATTAAGTTTCCACAGCAGTACATGCAATGTCAAGTTAATAGTAGAATAAGAGGTACAAGGTCAACCTCTCTTTAGTTCCAAATTGCAATTATTGCTACTACATGCTATCGGGGTGAGCAGAGCACTCTACCACTAAACTTGTCTTACTGTCTTCCCTATATATCTCTTTTCCAACCCTCTATTCTATCAAAATCAGATCCTAGATGAATATAAGAATTAAAGATCTTACAAAACTGTGGTGGCATGGTGATTAGTCCTAGAGCTTATAATCACCAGAACTCTAGTTGTTGACAGCCGAGAAATACTTCCTCGCATCTTGGCAAGCGGAATGCAAGAAGAATACCTTCGGAAAATGTCCGAATGTTGGTCATAAACGGGACATTCTTAATCAGCTCTTAATCTCAGGATCTCCTTTGCTGTCCGCATCCTAAAATATTCCATATGTTCCTGCAACGAGTAATTGATTTTACCAAATTAAACTACATAATACCAGGTAAACACATATCCCACGGTATATGTGTGTGCAAGAGAGATTAAGCCTCATGTCTTCAATTTGAACTTGATTTTGCACAAGCCCTTTTGGCAGCCTATCCTGATAATCCTCGAGCTCACAAAAACTCAAGGACCTCAACAGAACCCTAATCAAGCATATTTACGAAGTTGACAGTCAGAAGATGTCTATTATACACACCTGACTAAAAGATAGTATGAGACCTCTGCTGTAGAAATCGATGAACTTGAGCATAAACATACCACAATCCCATCTGTCAAAAAAGAAGTTCCACATCAAACAAATCCGTGTGTACTTATTGTTATAAAGAATACAAAACAGATTTTTCAGGTAAACAATAATTGCTGCTGAAAATGCAGTAAAGCACTGAGTGGTGATAATTGACACTTCATATGAGTTGTTTGGGGCAACCAAACTGAACTGTTATTCCTTAAGTCACAGCTGAATTTAGGCCTACAAGCAGTGGAAAGAAAGTGTACCCATTATGTTGCAAAGGAATATGAACAGATACTACCCGCCAAGAACTTGTGTCTATCTCTATGTTATTCTTGTCCTTCAATTCATCCATAATATATCTAGCCTGACAGAAACAGGAAAACATAAATCCAGTTTAACAAATATAGAAATGATTAGCAAAACAAACTACAACTGAAACCAATGGATATATATTTTAAATTTCCAAATAATAATGTTAATTTGCTGCTTGGTAAATTAAACATGCAAACATCTTAAATAATGAAAGATAAAAGAGAACTCTGAAGTACATAGGTCTATATGATAAAATAATATCATGAAAAACATGTAAACATTTTCCTTATATATATCATAGAGAATTGATCACACACATAGATCAGTCATAATGTGAATGACACGGATAGATCAGTCCTAAAATAATAGTCCGCTTTTTACTACTACTGTGAACTAGCTGTGTCATCCACACAGAGAAACCAAAACATGCGTACCACAGAATGATTTCAGACAATCACCTCAAAGCTTATACATAATCATTGGATTGTTAAGGAACCATTTTTTCAAAACTCATGAGAGAAGTAATTGGAGATTATCAATGGTACTTTATTCGTAGACATCAGTTAAGCAGATAGTATTTTATTTCGAAGACATCAGTTAAGTCTACCAGTATCCTCAGTACGCCACTGTCCTTGCCACCAAGAGAATCAAGATAATGAAAAGTTTCTTCCTTCATGTCAATAATTGCCAAGCACCAATGTACATCTCTGTGTACTGGAATAAATATCTGAAACCAAATTCTAACGGTAAGCGTAACATGAGAAATGAACATGTAAAAAAAAAGGCTAGTAACAAGAAAAGTGGATCCAGTAGTAACTTACTTTCTCACAATCCGCAAGCCTATAACCCAACTTGTTGGGGGTTGTCCATCTTCTAACAGATTGATAGTCATAACCAGTTTTTCCACAAGCAAGCTGAACAAGAACACAGAATGTCATGAGGTGTCCACTGTTTAATACTAGCTACATGTCAAAATTTACGACAGAAAAATCTGACAAGCAAGGATATTAACACATAGTCAAATAGCAAGGGGATCTGACAATCAGAAAAATAACGCAGACTCGTGCTGGATGGGCAACATACAACAGTGATATAAGAACAACAGGCATCCATATGTATTGTACTTCAACAAAACAGTCATGAATTTTCGTAACCATAAGGCATGGGTAAACAGATCAAGTCATGTAGGTAGGGGTGGAAAACAAGCCAGGCCTGGGTAGACTAACTATCAAACTTTGTTCGGAACTGGCTCATTTTATTTAATATAATATTATTTGAAGTTTCAAAGCAATTTTAAAATTGAGCTAACAAGACGAGCCAGAGCATAGTTGAGTTTAATTCAAAATTGACTCCAGTTTTGAACAAAGTAACGTGAATAATTGAAGGAATTTCAAACCGAGTTAACAAGCCATTTAACAACACATCTCAGTTTTTAACAAAGTGATGAGAATAATCAACTCATTTTTTAAGACGAGCTCACGATCCGTTAAGGAGATCCCCCCACCCTTACATGTAGGAGATGCATATTCTTAAATTAATGGATGATGAATGATCTCATATGCTTGAAATGCCAGCTATGTTGCAGGGATACGGCTGGGAGGTGCCGCATCAGTGCAAAAAACGTGGCCAGAACGGGGATACGCATGGATACGCAGGGGATACACGTATCCCTAAGTATCACCTTTTTCCTGAATTAAAATAAAAAGGAAAAAAATGCAAAACGGCTGGGATAGATGGGATACCACAGGGGGATACGTATTGGGCTGTCACGACTTGAACCAGAGCCCATCAGGAGGCCGACGTGGGCCGCCTCACATACAATTCTGATCGCTAAAACAAACCCTCACGCACGACACTTGACATTGCAGCAACTTCTTCGGTGCTGATTTTATCATCCTCAAAAGATCTGGTTACTTCATTAACCTCAATTTTATCATCCCCAAAATATTTTCTTTTAGTGCTGATTTTTTATGCATTTGTACATATACTCGCCGTATCCCCGTAAGTCTATTTTCAGAAAATGCCGTTTTCCCGTATCGCCGTACCCGTATCCCCGTATCCGTATCCCCGTACCATGTAACATAGAATGCCAGTTTCCTGCACCAAATTTGCTGGTAGTCCCCACTATGACAAAAGTATTATCAAATTCCAGCAACCAAGGCAGAAACATAACCTGGGCAGTACTACCAGATATAAGTCATAACTGATGTAAGTAGCAGAATACAGACTGGAAGAATATTTCATCAGACAAGTACTAGAAAGCAAAGAATGTGGATCAGCTAACCTTCGTATAAAAGAATGTGTTAAAGAAGTGGCATTTTAAAAATCTTTTGGGTTCTCTTTCTGCTCTCTCCTTTAATAATTCAAGGTACAAATTGATGACCTGAAAGGAGGGAAAATAGAATACAAGATAAAGCCTCGCATCATCAAGCTAAGAAAGAATGGAACATCATTTAAACATATTCTTCAGGGTTTTTTTTCTTTGATGAAGGAGGTTCTTCCATATGAATATTTACCTCATTGTTTAACCAACCACGAGGCCTCAAACACCATAGTTTCTCTTTGGTAATCTCAATGTTTGAAGGCTTATGCAGCACTATTATTTTTTTACTGCAAACAAAAGAGGATGGTTAATGTTTAATGGTGCTAATAAAATAAAGTAGAAGTATTGAATAAAATTTACTAGACGTTGTTGCCAAGTGTACCTGTGAGCACTACCATTCAATAAGTTGTTTACTTCACTTTCTTCTTCATTTGTGAGAGGTGCAAATAATTCAGACAGATCCTGAGATAGACAAGTACAAAATATGGGAGTTATATTTTGAAGAACTGATCAAAAGAGTCACAACTAACAGGCTAATCGACAGTGCACTAATTAATCCATTTAATTAACAGAGCTAGACTTCGAAAGCAGAGTTAACCCTTTAGGAGTGAAACATCCATTCTTTGTGAGGAACCCAAAAATATCCATTCCTAAATCATACGTAGTTGCTACAGGTGAATTCGCTCAAGCTAACAAGTTCATAAACAGCCAGCTAAAGAGCTACTTCCACGAGTCATACTATCACATTAACCATTTACTATGCATATCAGCAAACTATGTAAAATTCTTCTTAAACCATGACCCATGAGATTGAGATTGCTACCTCTTTGGGACTATCGTCGGGCACCTCCTCCAGTGTGATGCTGCTCACATCGCCAATACCCCACCTGGCGGCATTGGCCTTGTCAGCTTGAACCCTATTCGCAGTGAGATCTATCACCTCCCGCAATCCCTTGTCGCGCCTCTTGCGTACCCTTGAGCCGCCTTCGCCGGTGCTCTCCCTCAGCAGCCGCGAGAGGAGGTGGCCCATGTCTATCACGGAGGCCTTCCGACGGCGGCAAGGGGCCGATGCGCCGGCCGCGAGGAGGTAGCGGAGGACGAACGGGCGGGGGGCGAGGAAGCGGCTGGGGTCAACAACGCTACTGCGGCGGTGGCGGGGACTGGGGGCGGGGCGGCGCTTGCGGCGGCGGTGGGGCGGGGCGGCGAGGGCGAAGCGGAGGGTGAAGGAGCGGAAGGCGAGGAGGTGGCTGCGGCCGCGAGGAAGGGATTCGGTGCCGTGGGCGCCGACGATGCGCCGCTTGCCGCGGCGGCGGTGGGATGCGGCGCTGGTCGCCGGCGCACGGGACATGGGATGTGCCGTTGGTGGGGGTGGCTCCGCGCGCGTGGAGCCCGAGGAATCCTAGCTAGCTAGGGCGGCGAAGGCGGACGGAGGCGGCGAGGAGTGAGGGGGGGCGGAGTTTTAGGCGGCGGACGGCGCCACCGGACGCGCTGATTTGAAATTGGGGACACGATACGGCGGCGAGATCCTCTTGCCGACGACAATCCGATGCCCCGTGGTAATTTGACGACCAAATTACCTTTGCTTAAGAAAACGGCCTAATAATCGGTGTGATGGGTTTTAGGCCGGCCAACCGTTGCTTGGAATTCTCAAATTCAAGTCAAGTTTAAAAAGATTTAAAATGATGTTCACTCATCATCATGTCCAAGTCACTCCATCTATAGCGAATAAGTGACTACATTTTTGCGGCGCTATCACATGTTCGCCGAGCAGTCTCGACTATTCACAGAGTCTAAACTCACTCCTAGGTTGGCAAAGTTTGGATGTCTAACGACGAATCAAACCCAAAAGTCGTTTCAGCGAACACCATAAACCCTAACCTAACCACCACAAGAAAAGTCCCCTTCCTCTACCATGCCCCCACATCGTCAATATGCCATACGCCTCATCGGGACCGTAATCACTATAACGAGCTCTATTTTTTCATTCTGGCACCGTGTTGCTCCCACTTGGGCAACGACTCTGCTCTTGCAACTCTAACCTCATCAACAATCTCAAAGTGCTACCTAATGGGGAGTAGAAACATATGGATCTTGATACAGATCAAATGATTTTGCACAATCTCCTGGTATTTAAGGAAGAACCAGACAATTATGCGCTAGCAAACCATGACCTACAAACTATAACCTAGGGTTCTTCTAGTGGACTGGACTGACGTTATAGCTTAGGGTTGTTTGTCAGCTTCATATAATGTGGAAACATCCATCCCAACCAAGCCCTACTAAAAAAGCATTATAGCTCATGTTTGAGCAGTTAGGGTTTCCATGATATTAACTTGGCGCAAAATTCTCAAGAAAACACAAATGAACTGTAAGTTCGGGTGCACCATGGGCTAGAAAAAACTGCCTCATTTTCTATTTATGAAACGAGGGGATATTATCGTCGTCTTGGGCACCTACCTCGTCTTCTTCATCTTCTCTCTTTACTCATCACTTGTTTTAGCACACATAGTTTTGATAAAATGTGCAACTGCTTTTCATGTTGGATAGTGAATTAAGTCTATCGGTGGGCAATGATGCGAAGGTTGTGATGATCCTTAAGAACAAATTTGGACCACCTTCACACAACGAAAATGAATATCATGCATGTGGCAACTTCTATGGTGTTAATAGGACTGTTGGGTTTTACGGTAGGGTGCGTTAACTGCAAATTAAAAAATTCCTACGTGCAGAACAACCAAGAACATGTTACGGGAGATGGATCACAGATCGTTACCACTAGACGCGTAGTGACGTGCAACGGAAGAAGAGTTGGGGCAGCGCGTCTCCTCCTCGTCCGATCTCCCTCGAACAGCCGATCGTCGGTTCCCACATATAGGTTCGCTGGAGCGGCGCAAGTGCACCCTCTAACGGTATCCGCGCGTGCAGGAGGAACACCGTGTGGCGGACTGCTAGGTCCGATCACATAGTCGGCGATCAAGTGGAGGTGGCTATTCGCAACACATGCAAACCCTGGTGACAGCGCCGAAGCCATCAATCTCATGAGTGTGCCGCACCCCCACTTTATATAGGCGTCCGTTGAGGGCTCAACACTTGGGCCTCGCACGGACCCTAAAGCCCAAAATCTGTTCGGCCTGGATCCGAGTCTGAGTAGGATCACTTCTGACTCGTGGAGTCGGACCGGGCCTCACAGGTTCCTTCCCTTAAGCGCGCGACCCCTTAGGTTCTCGTTCACTTGGTCGCGAGTCATATCACATCCGACTCGGCTGGTCGGTAGTGGCCTCTAGCAAAGCGTGCCGACTCCAAGTGTCTGATGAAGCTGGTTAGGCGAATCCATACATCATACTTCTGTTCCCTTTGCCACATGATATGTGTTGTGGGGCTTAAGGCGAGCCTATCATCCTTGTGCTAGCCCGACCTCTTTCTCGTTCCAGTGATGTCGACCACAAACCGAATTATCTCATAATCCTAATCGCATGGTCATGTCGGATCACACGAGGGGCCCAGAGTATATCTCTCCCGATCGAAGGGGCAAATCCCATCTTGCTCGACCATGTCTCGCAACATGGGTCTAGACAAGCCCGAAACCCACCTTTGTAACTACCCAGTCACGGAGTAGCGTTTGGTTGGCCCAAAGCAAGTCTGTCACCATCCCGAGTACATGCGTCAGCTCAGGTCTTAGGACATAGAGCGTATGTTGTACTAGAGACTCACATATGACATATCGCTGCGTCTCATAGTTGGGTCTGTCCGACTCGGACCTTATCTCAACTCGGATCCGACTACGTCGAATCCGACCAGATCCTTCCGAGTCCATATTATCCGGTTAGCATCCAATGCTCCATGGCTAGTGAGACCAAGCCATCGACCGTGTCATATGCTAGTCTAGTCGGCTGCGTGTTCACACAACCCTTTCGACTAGGGACCTTTTAGGACGTTCATCATACAATGCATAGTCCCACAAACAAGTCACGTACTTGCTGATACACATCATTGATACGGTCCAAGGACTATCTTTATTCATAAACACATAGGAAGTATCATCATACATGATTGCCTCTAGGGCATATCTCCAACAGTCTCCCACTTGCACTAGAGTCAATCAAATAGACATCGAATGCCCATAGCTCTAACGTGCCCCTCATGCTTGGATTGTGGAAGCGGCTTGGTCAACAGATCTGCAACATTTGCATCTGTGTGAATTTTGCATAGCTCAACATCACCATTCTTTACGATCTTTCATATCAGGTGATATTTCCGATCTATGTGTCTGGTCTTGTGGTGATCCCTCGACTCCTTGGCTTGTGCGATGGCACCAGAATTATCACAATAAAGGTCCAACGGTTTTACCGAGGTTGGGAAAATACCAAGATCATCCAGAAAGTTCCGGATCCAAACACCTTCCTTTGCAGCTTCACAAGCCGCAATGTATTCGGCTTCTGTGGTAGAACCGGCCACTGTATCTTGCTTGAAACTCATCCAGCTCACTGCTCCTCCATTCATGACATACACAAATCCGGACTGTGATCGACAATCATCTCTGTCGGTTTGGAAACTAGCATAGGCATAACCCCTTACGACGAGCTTTTCCTCACCTCCATAAACTAGGAACATCTCTTTAGTCCTTTTCAGGTACTTCAAAATAGTCTTTACCGTTGCCCAGTGACTCTCACCTGGGTTGCCCTGGTATCTACTTGTTAGGCTTATTGCAAAAGCTGTTGGGAATCGTAGCATAATTTAAAAAATTTCTACGCTCACCAAGATGCATCTATGGAGTCTACTAGCAAAGAGGGGAAAGGAGTGCATCTACATACCCTTGTAGATCGCGAGCGGAAGCGTTCCAATGAACGTGGATGACGGAGTCGTACTCGCCGTGATCCAAATCACCGATGACCGAGTGCCGAACGGACGGCACCTCCGCGTTCAACACACGTACGGTGCAGCGACGTCTCCTCCTTCTTGATCCAGCAAGGGGGAAGGAGAGGTTGATGGAGATCCAGCAGCACGACGGCGTGGTGGTGGATGTAGCGGGTCTCGGCAGGGCTTTGCCAAGCTTCTGCGAGAGAGAGAGAGAGAGAGAGAGAGAGAGAGAGAGGTGTTGTAGGGGAGGAGGGAGGCGCCCAAGGCTGTGTGTTGCTGCCCTCCCTCCCCCCCTTTATATAGGCCCCCTGGGGGGGCGCCGGCCCAGGGAGATGGGATCTCCAAGGGGGGGGCGGCGGCCAAAGGGGGGGAAGGGGTGCCTTGCCCCCCAAGGCAAGGGGGAAGCTCCCCCCAGGGTTCCCAACCCTAGGCGCATGGGGGAGGCCCAAGGGGGGCGCCCCAGCCCACTAAGGGCTGGTTCCCTTCCACTTTCAGCCCACGGGGCCCTCCGGGATAGGTGGCCCCACCTGGTGGACCCCCGGGACCCTTCCGGTGGTCCCGGTACAATACCGGTAACCCCCGAAACTTTCCCGGTGGCCGAAACTTGACTTCCTATATATAATTCTTCACCTCCGGAACCTCTCGTGACGTCCGGGATCTCATCCGGGACTCCGAACAACTTTCGGGTTTCCGCATACATATATCTCTACAACCCTAGCGTCACCGAACCTTAAGTGTGTAGACCCTACGGGTTCGGGAGACATGCAGACATGACCGAGACGCCTCTCCGGTCAATAACCAACAGCAGGATCTGGATACCCATGTTGGATCCCACATGTTCCACGATGATCTCATCGGATGAACCACGGTGTCGAGGATTCAATCAATCCGTATGCAATTCCCTTTGTCAATCGGTATGTTACTTGCCCGAGATTCAATCGTCGGTATCCCAATACCTTGTTCAATCTCGTTACCGGCAAGTCTCTTTACTCGTACCGCAATGCATGATCCCGTGACTAACGCCTTAGTCACATTGAGCTCATTATGATGATGCATTACCGAGTGGGCCCAGAGATACCTCTCCGTCACACGGAGTGACAAATCCCAGTCTCGATCCGTGCCAACCCAACAGACACTTTCGGAGATACCCGTAGTGCACCTTTATAGTCACCCAGTTATGTTGTGACGTTTGGCACACCCAAAGCACTCCTACGGTATCCGGGAGTTGCACGATCTCATGGTCTAAGGAAAAGATACTTGACATTGGAAAAGCTCTAGCAAACGAAACTACACGATCTTTTATGCTATGCTTAGGATTGGGTCCTGTCCATCACATCATTCTCCTAATGATGTGATCCCGTTATCAATGACATCCAATGTCCATAGTCAGGAAACCATGACTATCTGTTGATCAACGAGCTAGTCAATTAGAGGCTTACTAGGGACATATTGTGGTCTATGTATTCACACATGTATTACGATTTCCGGACAATACAATTATAGCATGAACAATAGACTATTATCATGAACCAAGAAATATAATAATAACCATTTATTATTGCCTCTAGGGCATATTTCCAACAGTCTCCCACTTGCACTAGAGTCAATAATCTAGTTACATTGTGATGAATCGAACACCCATTGCGTCCTGGTGTTGATCATGTTTTGCCCTAGGGAGAGGTTTAGTCAACGGATCTGCTACATTCAGGTCCGTATGTACTTTACAAATATCTATGTCTCCATTTTGAACACTTTCACGAATGGAGTTGAAGCGACGCTTGATATGCCTGGTCTTCCTGTGAAACCTGGGCTCCTTCGCAAGGGCAATAGCTCCAGTGTTGTCACAGAAGAGAGTCATCGGGCCCGACGCATTGGGAATCACCCCTAGGTCGGTAATGAACTCCTTCATCCAGACTGCTTCCTGTGCTGCCTCCGAGGCTGCCATGTACTCCGCTTCACATGTAGATCCCGCCACGACGCTTTGCTTGCAACTGCACCAGCTTACTGCTCCTCCATTCAATATATACACGTATCCGGTCTGTGACTTTGAGTCATCCAGATCTGTGTCGAAGCTCTTCGTCACCTCCATAAACGAGAAACATATCCTTAGTCCTCTTCAGGTACTTCAGGATATTCTTGACCGCTGTCCAGTGTTCCATGCCGGGATTACTTTGGTATCTTCCTACCAAACTTACGGCAAGGTTTACATCAGGTCTGGTACACAGCATGGCATACATAATAGACCCTATGGCCGAGGCATAGGGGATGACACTCATCTTTTCTCTATCTTCTGCCGTGGTCGGGCATTGAGCCGTGCTCAACTGCACACCTTGCAATACAGGCAAGAACCCCTTCTTGGACTGATCCATATTGAACTTCTTCAATATCTTGTCAAGGTATGTACTCTGTGAAAGACCAATGAGGCGTCTTGATCTATCTCTATAGATCTTGATGCCTAATATATAAGCAGCTTCTCCAAGGTCCTTCATTGAAAAACACTTATTCAAATAGGCCTTTATACTTTCCAAGAATTCTATATCATTTCCCATCAATAGTATGTCATCCACATATAATATGAGAAATGCTACAGAGCTCCCACTCACTTTCTTGTAAACACAGGCTTCTCCATAAGTCTGTGTAAACCCAAACGCTTTGATCATCTCATCAAAGCGAATGTTCCAACTCCGAGATGCTTGCACCAGCCCATAGATTGAGCGCTGGAGCTTGCATACTTTGTTAGCATTCTTAGGATCGACAAAACCTTCCGGCTGCATCATATACAACTCTTCCTTAAGGAAGCCGTTAAGGAATGCCGTTTTGACGTCCATCTGCCATATCTCATAATCATAGTATGCGGCAATTGCTAACATGATTCGGACAGACTTCAGCTTCGCTACGGGTGAGAAAGTCTCATCGTAGTCAACCCCTTGAACTTGTCGATAACCCTTAGCGATAAGTCGAGCTTTGTAGATGGTCACATTACCATCTGCGTCCGTCTTCTTCTTAAAGATCCATTTGTTTTCTATGGCTCGCCGCTCATCGGGCAAGTCTGTCAAAGTCCATACTTTGTTTTCATACATGGATTCTATCTCGGATTTCATGGCTTCTAGCCATTTGTCGGAATCCGGGCCCGCTATCGCTTCTTCATAGTTCGAAGGTTCACCGTTGTCTAACAACATGATTTCTAGGACAGGGTTGCCGTACCACTCTGGTGTGGAACGTGTCCTTGTGGACCTACGAAGTTCAGTAACTTGATCCGAAGCTTCATGATCATCATCATTAACTTCCTCCCCAGTCGGTGTAGGCACCACAGGAACATTTTCCCGCGCTGCGCTACTTTCCGGTTCGGAAGGGGTGACTATCACCTCATCAAGTTCCACTTTCCTCCCACTCAATTCTTTCGAGAGAAACTCCTTCTCCAGAAAGGACCCGTTCTTGGCAACGAAGATCTTGCCTTTGGATCTGAGGTAGAAGGTATACCCAATAGTTTCCTTAGGGTATCCTATGAAGACGCATTTTTCCGACTTGGGTTCGAGCTTTTCAGGTTGAAGTTTCCTGACATAAGCATCGCATCCCCAAACTTTTAGAAACGACAGCTTAGGTTTCTTCCCAAACCATAATTCATACAGTGTCGTCTCAACGGATTTCGACGGAGCCCTATTTAAAGTGAATGCGGCAGTCTCTAAAGCATAGCCCCAAAATGAGAGCGGTAAATCGGTAAGAGACATCATAGATCGCACCATATCCAATAGAGTGCGATTACGACGTTCGGATACACCGTTTCTCTGAGGTGTTCCAGGCGGCGTGAGTTGTGAAACTATTCCACATTTCCTTAAGTGTGTACCAAATTCGTGACTTAAATATTCTCCACCACGATCTGATCGTAAGAATTTTATTTTCCTGTCACGTTGATTCTCGACTTCACTCTGAAATTCCTTGAACTTTTCAAAGGTTTCAGACTTGTGTTTCATTAGGTAGACATACCCATATCTACTTAAATCATCAGTGAGAGTGAGAACATAACGATATCCTCCGCGAGCCTCAACACTCATTAGACCACACACATCGGTATGTATGATTTCCAATAAGTTGGTTGCTCGCTCCATTGTTCCGGAGAACGGAGTCTTGGTCATCTTACCCATGAGGCATGGTTCGCACGTGTCAAATGATTCGTAATCAAGAGACTCCAAAAGTCCATCTGCATGGAGCTTCTTCATGCGCTTGACACCAATGTGACCAAGGCGGCAGTGCCACAAGTATGTGGGACTATCGTTATCAACTTTACATCTTTTGGTATTCACACTATGAATATGTGTAACATCACGTTCGAGATTCATCAAAAATAAACCATTGACCAGCGGGGCATGACCATAAAACATATCTCTCAAATAAACAGAACAACCATTATTCTCGGATTTAAATGAGTAGCCATCTCGAATTAAACGAGATCCAGATACAATGTTCATGCTCAAAGCTGGCACTAAATAACAATTATTGAGGTTTAAAACTAATCCCGTGGGTAGATGCAGAGGTAGCGTGCCGACGGCGATCACATCGACCTTGGAACCATTCCCGACGCGCATCGTCACCTCGTCCTTCGCCAGTCTCCGTTTATTCCGTAGTTCCTGTTTTGAGTTACAAATATGAGCAACCGCACCGGTATCAAATACCCAGGAGCTACTACGAGTACTGGTAAGGTACACATCAATTACATGTATATCACATATACCTTTGGTGTTGCCGGCCTTCTTCTTGTCCGCTAAGTATTTGGGGCAGTTCCGCTTCCAGTGACCACTTCCCTTGCAATAAAAGCACTCAGTCTCGGGCTTGGGTCCATTCTTTGACTTCTTCCCGGTAACTGGTTTACCGGGCGCGGCAACTCCCTTGCCGTCCTTCTTGAAGTTCTTCTTACCCTTGCCCTTCTTGAACTTAGTGGTTTTATTCACCATCAACACTTGATGTTCTTTTCTGATCTCTACCTCAGCTGATTTCAGCATTGAATATACCTCAGGAATGGTCTTTTCCATCCCCTGCATATTGAAGTTCATCACAAAGCTCTTGTAGCTTGGTGGAAGCGACTGGAGGATTCTGTCAATGACCGCGTCATCCGGGAGATTGACTCCCAGCTGAGACAAGCGGTTATGCAACCCAGACATTCTGAGTATGTGCTCACTAACAGAACTGTTCTCCTCCATTTTACAGCTGAAGAACTTGTCGGAGACATCATATCTCTCGACCCGGGCATGAGCTTGAAAAACCAGTTTCAGCTCCTCGAACATCTCGTATGCTCCATGTTTCTCAAAACGCTTTTGGAGACCCGGTTCTAAGCTGTAAAGCATGCCGCACTGAACGAGGGAGTAATCATCAGCACGTGATTGCCAAGCGTTCATAACTTCTTGGTTCTCTGGGATTGGTGCTTCACCTAGCGGTGCTTCTAAGACATAATCTTTCTTGGCTACTATGAGGATGATCCTCAGGTTCCGGACCCAGTCCGTATAGTTGCTGCCATCATCTTTCAGCTTGGTTTTCTCTAGGAACGCGTTGAAATTGAGGACAACGTTGGCCATTAGATCTACAAGACATAGTGTAAAGATTTTAGACTAAGTTCATGATAATTAAGTTCATCTAATCAAATTATTTAATGAACTCTCACTCAGATAGACATCCCTCTCGTCATCTAAGTGAAACATGATCCGAGCTTAACTAGGCCGTGTCCGATCATCACGTGAGACGGACTAGTCAAGATCGGTGAAAATCTCCATGTTGATCGTATCTTCTATACGACTCATGCTCGACCTTTCGGTCCTCCGTGTTCCGAGGCCATGTCTGTACATGCTAGGCTCGTCAAGTCAACCTAAGTGTATTGTGTGTGTTCCGAGGCCATGTCTGTACATGCTAGGCTCGTCAACACCCGTTGTATTCGAACGTTAGAATCTATCACACCCGATCATCACGTGGTGCTTCGAAACAACGAACCTTCGCAACGGTGCACAGTTAGGGTGAACACTTTCTTGAAATTATTATAAGGGATCATCTTACTTACTACCGTCGTTCTAAGCAAATAAGATGCAAAAACATGATAAACATCACATGCAATCAAATAGTGACATGATATGGCCAATATCATTATGCTCCTTTGATCTCCATCTTCGGGGCACCATGATCATCTTCGTCACCGGCATGGCACCATGATCTCCATCATCATGATCTCCATCATTGTGTCTTCATGAAGTCGTCACGCCAACGATTACTTCTATTTCTATGGCTAACGCGTTTAGCAACAAAGTAAAGTAATTTACATGGCGTTATTCAATGACACGCAGGTCATACAAAATAATAAAGACAACTCCTATGGCTCCTGCCGGTTGTCATACTCATCGACATGCAAGTCGTGATTCCTATTACAAGAATATGATCAATCTCATACATCACATCTTCTGGCCATATCATATCACATAGCACTTGCTGCAAAAACAAGTTAGACGTCCTCTAATTGTTGTTGCAAGTTTTTACGTGGTATGTAGGTTTCTAGCAAGAACGTTTTCTTACCTACGTATGACCACAACGTGATTTGCCAATTTCTATTTACCCTTCATAAGGACCCTTTTCATCGAATCCGTTCCGACTAAAGTAGGAGAGACAGACACCCGCTAGCCACCTTATGCAACTAGTGCATGTCAGTCGGTGGAACCTGTCTCACGTAAGCGTACGTGTAAGGTCGGTCTGGGCCGCTTCATCCTACAATGCCGCCGAAACAAGAAAAGACTAGTAGCGGCAAGAAGAATTGGCAAACTCAACGCCCACAACTGCTTTGTGTTCTACTCGTGCATAGTAACTACGCATAGGCCTGGCTCATGATGCCACTGTTGGGAATCGTAGCATAATTTAAAATTTTTCTACGCTCACCAAGATGCATCTATGGAGTCTACTAGCAACGGGGGGAAAGGAGTGCATCTACATACCCTTGTAGATCGCGAGCGGAAGCGTTCCAATGAACGTGGATGACGGAGTCGTACTCGCCGTGATCCAAATCACCGATGACCGAGTGCCGAACGGACGGCACCTCCGCGTTCAACACACGTACGGTGCAGCGACGTCTCCTCCTTCTTGATCCAGCAAGGGGGAAGGAGAGGTTGATGGAGATCCAGCAGCACGACGGCGTGGTGGTGGATGTAGCGGGTCTCGGCAGGGCTTTGCCAAGCTTCTGCGAGAGAGAGAGAGAGAGAGAGAGAGGTGTTGCAGGGGAGGAGGGAGGCGCCCAAGGCTGTGTGTTGCTGCCCTCCCTCCCCCCCTTTATATAGGCCCCCTGGGGGGGCGCCGGCCCAGGGATATGGGATCTCCAAGGGGGGGGGCGGCGGCCAAAGGGGGGGAAGGGGTGCCTTGCCCCCCAAGGCAAGGGGGAAGCTCCCCCCTAGGGTTCCCAACCCTAGGCGCATGGGGGAGGCCCAAGGGGGGCGCCCCAGCCCACTAAGGGCTGGTTCCCTTCCACTTTCAGCCCACGGGGCCCTCCGGGATAGGTGGCCCCACCCGGTGGATCCCCGGGACCCTTCCGGTGGTCCCGGTACAATACCGGTAACCCCCGAAACTTTCCCGGTGGCCGAAACTTGACTTCCTATATATAATTCTTCACCTCCGGAACCTCTCGTGACGTCCGGGATCTCATCCGGGACTCCGAACAACTTTCGGGTTTCCGCATACATATATCTCTACAACCCTAGCGTCACCGAACCTTAAGTGTGTAGACCCTACGGGTTCGGGAGACATGCAGACATGACCGAGACGCCTCTCCGGTCAATAACCAACAGCGGGATCTGGATACCCATGTTGGCTCCCACATGTTCCATGATGATCTCATCGGATGAACCACGGTGTCGAGGATTCAATCAATCCGTATGCAATTCCCTTTGTCAATCGGTATGTTACTTGCCTGAGATTCGATCGTCGGTATCCCAATACCTTGTTGAATCTCGTTACCGGCAAGTCTCTTTACTCGTACCGCAATACATGATCCCGTGACTAACGCCTTAGTCACATAGAGCTCATTATGATGATGCATTACCGAGTGGGCCCAGAGATACCTCTCCGTCACACGGAGTGACAAATCCCAGTCTCGATCCGTGCCAACCCAACAGACACTTTCGGAGATACCCGTAGTGCACCTTTATAGTCACCCAGTTACGTTGTGACATTTGGCACACCCAAAGCACTCCTACGGTATCCGGGAGTTGCACGATCTCATGGTCTAAGGAAAAGATACTTGACATTGGAAAAGCTCTAGCAAACGAAACTACACGATCTTTTATGCTATGCTTAGGATTGGGTCCTGTCCATCACATCATTCTCCTAATGATGTGATCCCGTTATCAATGACATCTAATGTCCATAGTCAAGAAACCATGACTATCTGTTGATCAACGAGCTAGTCAATTAGAGGCTTACTAGGGACATATTGTGGTCTATGTATTCACACATGTATTACGATTTCCGGACAATACAATTATAGCATGAACAATAGACTATTATCATGAACCAAGAAATATAATAATAACCATTTATTATTGCCTCTAGGGCATATTTCCAACAAAAGCAACATCAGGCCGTGTACATATCATGGCATACATCATGGATCCAATTGCCGAGGCATACGAAATCTAACTCATCCTGCTTCGCTCATCAGATGTCGAAGGACTCTGAGTCTCGCTTAGCCTTATACCATGTGAGACAGGCAAGAACCCTTTCTTGGCCTCACTCATGTTGAACCGCTTCAACACTTTATCTATGTACGTGCTTTGGCTCAAGCCGAGCAGCCTCCTCGATCTATCTCTATAGATCTTGATGCCTAAAATGTAAACTGCCTCACCAAGGTCCTTCATTGAAAACTTGCCATTCAATGATTCCTTGACCGAGTTCAGCATCGAAACATCATTTCCGATGAGTAGTATGTCATCCACATACAAGATCAAAAACACAATCGAGCTCCCACTTAACTGCTTGTATAAACAAGCGTCGTCGTCGCTTTTGATGAAACCGAGACCAGTGACGACCTCATCAAAACGAATGTTCCAACTCCGAGATGCTTGCCTCAACCCATAAATGGATCTCTTGAGCTTGCATACCTTGCTAGTGCTAGTTGGATCGACAAAACCCTCGTGTTGTATCATATACACGTCCTCGGTTAAATTTCCATGAAGGAAAGCCGTTTTGACATCCATCTGCCATATCTCGTAATCGAAATATGCATCTATAGCTAGTACGATCCTCAACAACTTCAGCTTCGCTACCGACGAGTAAGTCTCGTCGTAGTAAATTCCTTGAACTTCTCCATAACCTTTAGCGACAAGCCGAGCTTTGTGGATCTGAACATTTCCATCCACATCGGTTTTCTTCTTAAAGATCCATTTGCAGCCAATGGCCTTTACGCCAGGCGGTGGATCAACCAAGTCCCAGACTTGATTTTCATCCATGGACTTTAACTCGAATCTCATGGCCTCTAGCCATGCCTCGGAATCCGGGCTCACCATCGCTTCCGCATACGTGGCCGGCTCGTCGCTTTCTAGCAACAATACATCACGCACTCTGCGCAATCTTTCCGACCTCCGTGGTTCCGGTGCCGCTTCCACTACGGGTTCCCTGACTGACTCTGGTATGATCTCATCACCAGCCGAGCCGTCCCCGAGTGGTACTCGAATTTCTTCGAGTCCGACCGTCCTCCCACTGGCCTCCCGACTGAGAAACTCTTTCTCAAGGAAAACCCCATTCCGAGCAACAAACACTTTGTTCTCTTCCCGGTTGTAGAAGCTATATCCCAAGGCTTCCCTAGGATATCCCACGAATATGCATTTATCTGACTTGGGTGTAAGCTTGTCTGACATAAGTCGCTTGACAAATTCTTCACAACCTCAAATCTTTAGAAAAGACAAACTGGGACTCTTCCCGGTCCACATCTCATGTGGTGTCTTATCTACGGATTTTGATGGTACCCTGTTAAGTGTGAAAGCTGCAGTTTCTAGAGCGTATCCCCGGAATGACAAGGGTAAATCCAATTTGCTCATCATTGACTGGACCATGTCCAACAAGGTCCTATTCCTCCGTTCTGACATGCCGTTTCTCTGTGGCGTACCTGGGGGTGTGAGCTAAGGCACTATACCTTGGCTTTTCAGATGATCATCAAACTCCTGGCTCATGTACTCACCTCCACGATCTGATCGTAGGAGTTTTATAGTCTTGCCGAGCTGATTCTCAACCTCGTTCTGAAACTCTTTGAACTTTTCAAAAGTTTCCGACTTGTGCCTCATCAAATAGATATATCCATATCTACTCAAGTCGTCGGTAAAAGTCACGAAGTACTGATAGCCACCTCTGGCAGTTGTGCTCATTGGACCACACACATCACTTTGTATAAGTTCCAATAGCTCGGACGCCCTCTCGCAACTCTTTGCGAAAGGAGACTTAGTCATCTTGCCGAGCAAGCATGATTCGCATGTCTCGAACGACTCAAAGTCGGACGAAGTTAGGAGTCCATCATCATGGAGCTTCTTCATGCATTTTAGACTAATGTGTCCAAGCCGGCAATGCCAGAAGTATGTCGGATTTATCTCATTAGGCTTATGCCTCTTGACATTCATGTTATAGACCGGTTCTTGTTCTAGATTCAATATAAATAGCCCATCAACAATGGGTGCATAGCCGTGGAACATACCATTCAAATAAAACGAACAACCATTGTCCTTTAAATTGAATTCGTAACCCTGACTCATTAAGCATGAGCCAGAAATAATGTTCCGACTAAGTGAAGGAAGCTGGAGCTGCATCGTGCCGACCTCCAACACAGCAACTATTGCTTTGTTGCCGACCCTGATGTCAATCTCCCCTTGTGCCAGACGCCTAGTTCTTACCGGCCCCTGCATCGAGTTGCAAATATGAACAACCGATCCGGTATCAAATACCCAAGAGCTACTAGGTATGTCAGCAAGGTAAATGTCTATAACATATGCAACAAGTGTACCTTTGCCCGAAGAAGCATTTCCGGCCTTCTTGCCATGCTCTGCAAGCCACTTGCTATAGTTCCTATTCTAGTGACCGGTCTCCTTACAATGATAGCAAATGGTCTTCGAGTCCGGTCCAGACTTCGGCGCAGCGGTGGAGGTTACCGTGTTTGTGCCCTTTTCCTTAGCCTTTTTCTTGGACCAACTCTTCTTGAACTTAGCCGATTTCTGCACCATCAACACTTGATGCGTGCCTTTCTTAATATCCTGCTCTTCCACTTTGAGCATCCCATGTAATTCAGCGAGCTTCTTATCCATGCCATGCATATGATAGTTCGAGATGAACGTCCCATAGCTGGGCGGAAGAGAAACCAGAACCGCATCAGTAGCCAACTCATCCAAGAGCCGGAAGCCCAACCGATCCAAAGCTTGCACACATCCGATCATCTTGATCACATGTGGGCTCAGTGGATCACCTTCTTTTAGCTTGCAATCCATCAAGGATCGCCAGACGTTGAACCTTTCAGTCCTAGCTTGTGTCTGAAACATGCTCTTGAGACTCTCGATCATATCGTAAGCCTCAACATTTTCGAAATGATGTTGCAAATTGGGCTCCATACAAGCCAGCATCAAACAGCTGATCTCCGTTGATTCATCAACGAGTTTTTGGTAGGCATTCTTAGTTGTGTGATACGTCTCCAACGTATCTATAATTTTTTATTGTTCCATGCTATTATATTATCCATCTAGGCTGTTTTATATGCATTTATATGCTATTTTATATGATTTTTGGGACTAACCTATTAACCTAGAGCCCAGTGCCAGTTTCTGTTTTTTCCTTGTTTTTGAGTATCGCAGAAAAGGAAAACCAAACGGAGTCCAATTGACCTAAAATTTCACGGAGGTTATTTTTTGACTAGAAGAAGCCCACGGAGTATCGGAGATGGGCCAGAAGAGTTCCGAGGCACCCAAGAGGGTGGGGGCGCGCCCCCTACCTCGTGGCCGCCTCGGAGACCCCCCTGACTTGTTCCCAACGCCAACACCTCTTATATATACCCAAACTTCCAGAAAGAAACCTAGATCGGGAGTTCCGCTGCCGCAAGCCTCTGTAGCCACCAAAAACCAATCTGGACCCTGTTCCGGGACCCTGCCGGAGGGGGATCCCTCACTGGTGGCCATCTTCATCATCCCGGCGCTCTCCATGACGAGGAGGGAGTAGTTCACCCTCGGGGCTGAGGGTATGTACCAGTAGCTATGTGTTTGATCTCTCTCTCTCTCTCTCGTGTTCTTGATGTGGCACGATCTTGATGTACCACGAGCTTTGCTATTATAGTTGGATCTTATGATGTTTCTCCCCCTCTATCTCTTGTAATGGATTGAGTTTTCCCTTTGAAGTTATCTTATCGGATTGAGTCTTTAAGGATTTGAGAACACTTGATGTATGTCTTTCATGGGATACCCGTGGTGACAATGGGGTATTCTATTGATTCACTTGATGTATGTTTTGGTGATCAACTTGCGGGTTCCGTGACCTTGGGAATCTATGCATAGGGGTTGGCACACGTTTTCGTCTTGACTCTCCGGTAGAAACTTTGGGGCACTCTTTGAAGTTCTTTGTGTTGGTTGAATAGATGAATCTGAGATTGTGTGATGCATATCGTATAATCATACCCACAGATACTTGAGGTGACATTGGAGTATCTAGGTGACATTAGGGTTTTGGTTGATTTGTATCTTAAGGTGTTATTCTAGTACGAACTCTAGGACAGATCGAACGGAAAGAATAGCTTCGTGTTATTTTACTACGGACTCTTGAATAGATCGATCAGAAAGGATAACTTTGAGGTGGTTTCGTACCCTACAATAATCTCTTCGTTTGTTCTCCACTATTAGTTACTTTGGAGTGACTCTTTGTTGCATGTTGAGGGATAGTTATATGATCCAATTATGTTATTATTGTTGAGAGAACTTGCACTAGTGAAAGTATGAACCCTAGGCCTTGTTTCCTAGCATTGCAATACCGTTTATGCTCACTTTTATCGCTTGCTACCTTGCTGTTTTTATATTTCAGATTACAAATACTCATATCTATTATCCATATTAAACTTGTATCACCATTTCTTTGCCGAACTAGTGCAACTATACAATTTACCATTGTATTGGGTGTGTTGGGGACACAAGAGACTCTTTGTTATTTGGTTGCAGGGTTGTTTGAGAGAGACCATGTTCATCCTACGTCTCCCACGGATTGATAAACCTTAGGTCATCCACTTGAGGGAAATTTGCTACTGTCCTACAAACCTCCGCACTTGGAGGCCCAACAACGTCTACAAGAAGAAAGTTGCGTAGTAGACATCAAGCAGTTTCTGGCGCCGTTGCCGGGGAGGTTAGTACTTGAAGGTATATCTTTAGATCTTGCAATCGAATCTTTTAGTTTCTTGTTTCATCACTAGTTTAGTTTATAAAAGAAAACTACAAAAAATGGAATTAAGGGTGCCTCATATGCTTCATCTTTTTAATGTCTTTCGTGAAAATGATGGGAAGGACAATTGTGCTCAAGTACTAGAAGAAGAATTACATATAATGCTTGGCATAAAATATGTGAATGATGAGCATGATTGCAATGTTGTTAGTATGAATTCTTTGAATACCCATGATGCTAATGATATGCAAAGCCACAAGCTTGGGGATGCTATGTTTGATGAAGATGATATGTTTAGTCCCCCAAGTTTTGATGAGAAAATTTACTATGATGAAAGCATGCCTCCTATTTATGATGATTATTGTGATGACACGTATGCTATAAAGAATAAAGATAACCACGAAACTTGTCATCATGATGTTAATCTTCAATTGGATTATGCTTCACATGATAGTTATTTTGTTGAGTTTGCTCCCACTACTATTCATGAGAAGTTTGCTTATGTGGAGAGTAATAAAAATTCTATGCTTGTGCATCATGAAAATAGTGCTTTATGTGATGGTTATATTGTTGAATTCATTCATGATGTTACTGAAAATTATTATGAGGGAGGAATATATGCTTGTAGGAATTGCAATAATATCAAGTTTCCTCTCTATGTGCTTGAAGTTTTGAAGTTATGCTTGTTTTGCCTTCCTATGCTAGTTGATTATTGTTCCCATAAATTGTTTGCTCACAAAATCCCTATGCATAGGAAGTGGGTTAGACTTAAATGTGCTAGTCATATTCTTCATGATGCTCTCTTTATGTTTCAATTCTTATCTTTTATGTGAGCATCATTGAAATCATCATTCCTATCTAGGGGCGTTAAACGATAGCGCTTGTTGGGAGGCAACCCAATTTTATTTTTTATTCTTTGCTTTTTGCTCCTGTTTAGTAATAAATAATTCATCTAGCCTCTGTTTAGATGTGGTTTTATGTTTTAATTAGTGTTTGTGCCAAGTAGAACCAATAGGATCTTCTTGGGTGATAGTTGTTTGATCTTGCTAAAAAAGACAGAAACTTTTACTCACAGAAATAATTGTTAAAATTCACCAGAACGTGATAAAATGCTAATTCTTTTTGCAGAAGATCAATATACAAATTATCCAGGTTGTCCTAGGTTTTTAGAATTTTTGAAGTTCCATAAGTATTAGAACAATTCAGATTACTACATAGTGTTCTGTTTTTGACATATTCTGTTTTCTATGTGTTGTTTGCTTATCTTTGATGAATCTATGAGTAGTATCAGAGGGTATGAACCATAGAGAAGTTGGAATACAGTAGATATTACACCAATATGAATTTAAAATGAGTTCACAATAGTACCTAAGTGGTGATTTATTTTCTTATACTAACGGAGCTTATGAGTTTTCTGTTGTGAAGTTTTCAAGTTTTGGGTAAAGATTCGATGAACTATGGAATAAGGAGTGGGAAGAGCCTAAGCTTGGGGATCCTCAAGGCACCCCAAGGTAATATTCAAGGACAACCAAGAGCCTAAGCTTGGGGATGCCCCGGATGGCTGATGACCCACAAGTGTAGGGGATCTATCGTAGTCCTTTCGATAAGTAGGAGTGTCGAACCCAATGAGGAGCAGAAGGAAATGACAAGCGGTTTTCAGTAAGGTATTCTCTGCAAACACTGAAATTATCGGTAACAGGTAGTTTTGTGATAAGGTAATTTGTAACGGGTAACAAGTGCTACCTCTTGAGCACTGCGTTGGTTTTCCCTTGAAGAGGAAAGGGTGATGCAGTAAAGTAGCGTAAGTATTTCCCTCAGTTTTTGAGAACCAAGGTATCAATCCAGTAGGAGACCACGCTCAAGTCCCACGCACCTACACAAACAAATAATAACCTTGCAACCAACGCGATAAAGGGGTTGTCAATCCCTTCACAGTCACTTACGAGAGTGAGATCTGATAGAGATGATAAGATAATATTTTTGGTATTTTTATGATAAAGACTAAAAGTAAAGAAAGCAAAATAAACGGTAATAGAAATAATGGGAGATTAATATGATGGAAAATAGACTCGGGGCCCATAGGTTTCACTAGTGGCTTCTCTCAAGAGCATAAGTATTACGGTGGGTAAACGAATTACTGTCGAGCAATTGATAGAATTGAGCATAGTTATGAGAATATCTAGGTATGATCATGTATATAGGCATCACGTCCATGACAAGTAGACCGACTCCTGCCTGCATCTACTACTATTACTCCACACATCGACCACTATCTAGCATGCATCTAGAGTATTAAGTTCATAAGAACGGAGTAATGTTTTAAGCAAGATGACATGATGTAGAGGGATAAACTCATGCAATATGATATAAACCCCATCTTTTTATCCTCGATGGCAACAATACAATACGTGTCGTTTCCCCTGCTGCCACTGGGATCGAGCACCGCAAGATTGAACCCAAAGCTAAGCACTTCTCCCATTGCAAGAAAGATCAATCTAGTAGGCCAAACCAAACTGATAATTCGAAGAGACTTGCAAAGATAACCAATCATACATAAAAAAATTCAGAGGAGATTCAAATATTGTTCATAGATAATCTTGATCATAAACCCACAATTCATCAGATCTCGACAAACACACCGCAAAAAGAAGAGTTGCATCAAATAGATCTCCAAGAGAATCGAGGAGAACTTTGTATTGAGATACAAAGAGAGAGAAGAAGCCATCTAGCTAATAACCATGGACCCGAAGGTCTGAGGTAAACTACTCACACATCATCAGAGAGGATATGGTGTTGATGTAGAAGCCCTCCGTGATAAATGCCCCCTCCGGCGGAGCGCCGGAAAAGGCCCCAAGATGGGATCTCACGGGCACAGAAGGTTGCGGTGGTGGAAATAGGGTTTTGGCTCTATATCTGATGTTTCCAGGGTATATGAGTACATATAGGTGAAGAAGGTTGGTCAGGAGAGCTATGAGGGACCCACGAGGGTGGAGGGCGCGCCCAGGGGGGTAGGCGCGCCCCCTGCCTCGTGGCCTCCTCATTGATTGCTTGACGTCCACTCCAAGTCCTCTGGATCACGTTTGTTCCGGAAATCACGTTCGCGAAGGTTTCATTCCGTTTGATACGCCTTTGCTTCGAAACACTGAAATAGGCAAAAAAACAACAATTTGGGCTGGGACTCCGGTTAGTAGGTTAGTCCCAAAAATAATATAAAAGTGTATAATAAAGCCCATTAAACATCCAAAACAGAATATATAATAGCATGGAACAATCAAAAATTATAGATACGTTGGAGACGTATCACAAGTAATGAAAGTAAATAAGGTGCAGCAAGATGGCGCAATCCTTTTTGTAGCAAAGGACAAGCCTGGACAAACTCTTACATGAAGGAAAACGCTTCCGAGGACACATGGGAATTATCGTCAAGCTAGTTTTCATCACGCTCATATGATTCGCGTTCGTTACTTTGATAATTTGTTATGTGGGTGGACCGGTGCTTGGGTACTGCCCTTTCTTGGACAAGCATCCCACTTATGATTAACTCCTATTGCAAGCATCCGCAACTACAAAAGAAGTATTAAGGTAAACCTAACCATAGCATGAAACATATGGATCCAATTCAGCCCCTTACGAAGCAACGCATAAACTAGGGTTTACGCTTCTGTCACTCTAGCAACCCATCATCTACTTATTACCTCCCAATGCCTTCCTCTAGGCCCAAACAATGGTGAAGTGTCATGTAGTCGACGTTCACATAACACCACTAGAGGAGAGACAACATACATCTCATCAAAATATCGAACGAATACCAAATTCACATGACTACTTATAGCAAGACTTCTCCCATGTCCTCAGGAACAAACGTAACTACTCACAAATCATATTCATGTTCATAATCAGAGGGGTATTAATATGCATAAAGGATCTGAACATATGATCTTCCACAAATAAACCAACTAGCATCAACTAGAAGGAGTAATCAACACTACTAGCAACCCACAGGTACCAATCTGAGGTTTTGGGACAAAGATTGGATACAAGAGATGAACTAGGGTTTTAGGGGCGATGGTGCTGGTGAAGATGTTAATGGAGATTGACCCCCTCCCGATGAGAGGATCGTTGGTGATGACGATGGTGACGATTTCCCCCTCCCAGAGGGATGTTTCCCCGGCAGAACAGCTCCGCCGGAGCCCTAGATTGGTTCCGCCAAGGTTCCGCCTCATGGCAGCGGTGTTTCATCCCGAAAGCTTGCTTATGATTTTTTCCAGGGTAAAAGACTTCATATAGCAGAAGATGGGCACCGGAGGCCTGCCAGGGGGCCCACGAGGCAGGGGGCGCGCCAAGGGGGTAGGGCGCGCCCCCACCCTCGTGGCCAGGGTGTGGGCCCCCTCTGGTTGATTCTTTCTCCAGTATTTTATATATATTCCAAAACGTGCCTCCATGAAGTTTCAGGACTTTTGGAGTTGTGCAAAATAGGTCTGTAATATTTGTTCCTTTTCCAACCCAGAATTCCAGCTACCGGCATTCTCCCTCTTCATGTAAACCTTGTAAAATAAGAGAATAGGCATAAGTATTGTGACATAATGTGTAATAACAGCCCATAATGCAATAAATGTCAATATAAAAGCATGATGCAAAATGGACATATCAACTCCCCAAGCTTAGACCTCGCTTGTCCTCAAGCGGAAGCCGATAATAAAAAATATGTCCACATGTTTAGAGATAGAGGTGTCGATAAAATAAAATACGGACATGAGGGCATCATGATCATTCTTATAACAGCAACATATATACATATTGTCATTTGATTTCTTATGCTCAAGTAATAATCTATTCACAATGTAAAGTGTGAATCAGAAACTTCATTGAGAACTAACAAACTATAATCTCGGTCATTGAAACAATTACAATTTATCATAACATCGGAAAGAGTCAATATAAGAGCTTTTCAGCAAGTCCACATACTCAATTATCATTTAGTCTTTCACAATTGCTAACAGTCATGCAATATTTATGGGTATGGAGTTTTAATCGGACACAGAGAAAGATAGGGGCTTATAGTGTTGCCTCCCAACCTTTTACCTCAAGGGTAATGTCAACAATAATAGTCCATGCTAACTTACATCCAATTGGACATATATATATATCAGGATCTTTCCAACACAAGGTGCTTGCCAAAGGATAAAATGTAAAAAGGAAAGGTGAAGATCACCATGACTCTTGCATAAGGTATAAGACAAGAATAAAAGATAGGCCCTTCGCAGAGGGAAGCAGAGGTTGTCATGTGCTTTTAAGGTTGGATGCACAAAATCTTAATGCGAAAGAACGTCACTTTATATTTCCACTTGTGATATGGACCTTTATTATGCAGTCCGTCGCTTTTATTTCTTCCACATCACAAGATCGTATAAAGCTTATTTTCTCCACACTAATAAATCATACATATTTAGAGAGCAATTTTTATTGCATGCAACGATGACAACTTACTTGAAGGATCTTACTCAATCCATAGGTAGGTATGGTGGACTCTCATGGCAAAACTGGTTTAAGGGATGTTTGGAAGCACAAGTAGTATTTCTACTTGGTGAAAAGAATTTGGCTAGCATGAGAGGGAAAGGCACGCTCAATATGTTGGATGATCCATGACAATATACTTTATTTCGGATATAAGAAAACATAACCCATTATGTTGTCTTCCTTGTCCAACGTCATCTCTTTAGCATGTCGTATTTTAATGAGTGCTCACGATCATAAAAGATGTCCAAGATAGTATATTTATATGTGAAAACCTCTCTTTCTTTATTACTTCCTATTAATTGCAACGATGACCAAAACTATGTTTGTCAACTCTCAACAACTTTTATTCATCATACTCTTTATATGTGAAGTCATTACTCTCCATAAGATCAATATGATCTCTTTTATTTCTTTTTATTCTTTCTTTTTCTAATATTCCCTCAAGATCATAGCAAAATAATCAAGCCCTTGACTCAACACTAATCTTTATTATATATATACTCACAGACTCGATTACATAGAAGGATCATAAGGCAAAACTCAAAACTAAATCATACTAAAACTTTATTCTACTAGATCAAGATATTACTAAAAGGATCGAAGTAAGAAAAACGGTAAAGATAGGATTGTGATGGTGATACGATACCGGGGCACCTCCCCCAAGCTTGGTAGTTGCCAAGGGGAGTGCCCGTACCCATGTGATTATATCTCTTTCCTCGGGGGTGGTGATGATGGAGTTGTTGATGATGTAGGCTTGTCGTCCATCTTCCAAGGCATAGGCTCACCATCATAGAAGGATGATCGAGTCTCCAGAATCCTCAAATCTGCAGCCAAACTCATCCTCTTGAATCTATATTCACACTCACAGTTTTGGTTTTGCAGGTCATAGATCTGGGCTTGGAGGCGCTCAATTTCTCGTGAAGCTTGAACATGGACTCCCCAATGTTCTTGGCATCCAGCTTGTGGTTGTTGGTGAACTCCGTGATCATTATATGATTGGCGTCGAGTCCACGTTCCACCATCTCCTGGCACTTGAAAACTTGTTGCTCCATTGCCTCGAGCCTTTTCTCCACGCTTCCGGTCTTCCTTGGTCCCTCAACATCGCGGATGTGCACAACCCCTCACGCATCTCAATTGTTTGAGGGTGTTGCAGCACCTCCACGAGGTAGGGATTGATAACCTTCTCGAAGAACTTGTCCTTGGGAGCACTTGAAGACGTCATGATGATCTGGATCTGTCAAAAAACAGCTCGAAACAAAAATAGAGGATATTTGCATGGTACAATGGTCAAAACCTTCGGGAGATTATATAATGAATTTTTACCGACCAAAAGAAGTATCGTGCAAGAAAGCAGAGTCCAGAGAGCACACGGGGTGCCCACGAGGTAGGGGGCGCGCCCAGGGGGTAGGGCGCGCCCTCCACCCTCGTGGATGCCCCGTGTCCTTCCCGGACTACTTCTTATTTTCCTATTTTCTTAAATATTCCAAAACGGAGAAAAATCACCATTAGAACTATTTTGGAGTCGGTTTACTTACCGTACCACATACCTATTCCTTTTCGGAGTCTGAAACATTCTGGCAAGTGTCCCTTATGTATTCCTCCGGGGTTACGATTTCAATAACATTGGTTTCAACATTTATGGGATTACCTAAGATATAATGTTTGATTCTTTGACCGTTCACCACCTTCGGATTTGTGCCTTTGAAGTTGTTGATTTTTATGGCACCGGAACGATAGACCTCCTTGATAACGTAAGGACCTTCCCATTTAGAGAGAAGTTTTCCTGCAAAAAATCTGAAACGAGAGTTGAATAGCAACACATAATCACCTACATTGAACTCACGCTTTTGTATCCTTTTGTCATGCCATCTTTTAACTTTATCTTTAAACAGTTTGGCATTCTCATAGGCCTGAGTTCTCCATTCATCAAGTGAGCTAATGTCAAATAGCCGCTTCTCACCGGCAAGTTTGAAATCATAATTGAGCTCTTTAATGTCCCAATATGCCTTATGTTCTAGTTCGAGAGGTAAGTGCCATGCTTTTCCATAAACCATTTTATACGGAGACATACCCATAGGATTCTTATATGCAGTTCTATAGGCCCATAATGCATCATCAAGTTTCTTTGACCAATTCTTTCTAGATCTATTAACAGCTTCTGCAAAATTAATTTGATCTCTCTATTACTTAGTTCTACCTGACCACTAGATTGTGGGTGGTAAGGAGATGCAATTCTATGATTAACGTCATACTTAGCAAGCATTTTACGCACCATGAATAAAATGTGAACCACCATCAGTCATTAAATATCTAGGGACTCCAAACCTCGGAAAATAACTTCTTTAAGCATCTTAATAGAGGTGTTATGATCAGCACTACTAGTTGGAATATCTTCTACCCACTTAGTAACGTAATCAACAACAACTAAAATATGTGTATACCCATTAGAGGAAGGAAACGGTCCCATATAATCAAAACCCCAAACATCAAATGGTTCAATAACAAGTGAATAATTCATAGGCATTTCCTGACGTCTACTGATATTACCAATTCTTTGACATTCATCACAAGACAAGACAAACTTACGAGCATCTTTGAAGAGAGTAGGCCAATAAAAACCGGATTGCAATACCTTATGCGTAGTTCTATCTCTAGCGTGGTGTCCTCCATAAGCCTCGGAGTGACACTTGCGTAGGATCTGTTCCTGTTCATGCTCAGGTACACAACGTCTAATAACACCATCTACTCCTTCTTTATAAAGGTGTGGGTCATCCCAGAAGTAATGTCTTAAATCATAGAAAAACTTTTT
Source organism: Triticum aestivum (assembly GCF_018294505.1). Classification (NCBI taxonomy): domain Eukaryota; kingdom Viridiplantae; phylum Streptophyta; class Magnoliopsida; order Poales; family Poaceae; genus Triticum; species Triticum aestivum. The sequence continues at coordinate 65,123,060 of NC_057799.1, forward strand.
CTTTTGTTGGTATGTGAAACTAGGTGGTATAAATTTAGTAAGAATGTAATTAGCATAAACAACATACCATGGAGCAGTACGAGAAGCATTTATGATAGCTAATTGTTCAGCAGGGAAGCTATCATCAATAGGTAGTGGGTCATCAAGAACATTCTCTAACCTAGACAAGTTGTCCGCAACGGGGTTCTCCGCTCCCTTTCTATCAATAATATGCAAATCAAATTCTTGTAGCAAGAGAACCCATCTAATAAGTCCAGGTTTAGCATCTTTCTGTTCCATAAGGTATTTAATAGCAGTATGATCAGTGTGAACAATTACTTTAGAATCAACAATATAAGGTCTAAACTTATCACAAGCAAATACAACTGCTAAAAATTCTTTTTCAGTAGTAGCATAATTTCTCTGGGCACTGTCTAGAGTTTTACTAGTATATTGGATAACATTTAATTTATTATCATCTCTTTGTCCTAGAATAGCACCTACAGCATAATCACTAGCATCACACATAATTTCAAAGGGTAAATTCCAATCAGGTGGTTGAACAATAGGTGCAGAAATCAAAGCTTTCTTAAGTATTTCAAATGCTTCTACACAATCATCATCAAAGATAAAAGGAACATCTTTTTCTAAGAGATTAGTCAGAGGCCTAGAAATTTTAGATAAGTACTTAATGAACCTCCTATAAAAACCGGCATGACCAAGGAAACTTCTAATACCTTTAATGTCCTTGGGACACGACATCTTTTCAATAGCATCAAATTTGCTTTATCAACATGAATACCTCTTTCAGAAATTTTATGCCCCAAGACAATACCTTCATTAACCATAAAGTGGCACTTTTCCCAATTCAAGACAAGATTAGTTTCTTCACATCTCTGCAAAACTTGATCAAGGTTGCTCAAGCAATCATCAAAAGAAGTTTCGTATACGGAGAAATCATCCATGAAAACCTCAACAATCTTTTCACAAAAATCAGAGAATATAGCCATCATGCATCTTTGAAAGGTAGCAGGTGCATTACATAAACCAAAAGGCATACGTCTATAAGCAAAGGTATCGAAAGGGCAAGTAAAAGTGGTCTTTTCTTGATCCTCTTTTGACACACGTATTTGAGAGAAACCGGAATAAATATCTAGAAAGCAAAAATTTGTATGTTTGGATAATTTTTCTAGCATTTGATCAATAAAGGGTAAAGGGTAATGATCCTTTTTAGTAGCTTTATTTAATTTGTGGAAATCAATTACCATTCTATAACCTATAATAATTCTTTGTGGAATCAATTCATCATTATCATTAGGAACAACGGTAATACCTCCCTTCTTAGGGACACAATGGACATGGCTTACTGATAACCCACAAGTATAGGGGATCAATTGTAGCCTCTTTTGAGGAGTAAGAGTGTCGAACCCAATGAGGAGCTAAAGGTAGAACAAATATTCCCTCAAGTTCTATCGACCACCGATACAACTCTACGCACACTTAACGTTCGCTTTACCTAGAACAAGTATGAAACTAGAAGTACTTTGTAGGTGTTGTTGGTAGGTCTGCAAGAAAGTAAAGAGCACGTAAATAAAAAGTAGGGGCTGTTTAGATAAAGACACAACTAAATTAGTTTTAGTGAAGAGCTTTTTGTCACGAGAAAGTTATTTGTCCCTAGGCAATCGATAACTAGACCGGTAATCATTATTGCAATTTTATTTGAGGGAGAGGCATAAGCTAACATACTTTCTCTACTTGGATCATATGCACTTATGATTGGAACTCTAGCAAGCGTCCGCAAATACTAAAGATCATTAAGGTAAAACCCAACCATAGCATTAAAGTATCAATTCCTCTTTATTCCCATACGCAAACAACCTACTTACTCGGGTATATGCTTCTGTCACTCACGCCACCCACCATAAGCAAATCATGAACATATTGCAAACCCTACAGCGGGGATCCCTCACGCTTGCGCGACATGGAGAGCACCATAGGACAGCACCAATAATAAAACATGCAACTCAGACCAATCACGATCATCAATTAACCCATAGGACAAAACGGATCTACTCAAACATCATAGGATAGCCATACATCATTGGGAAATAATATATAGCGTTGAGCACCATGTTTAAGTAGAGATTACAGTGGGTAAAAGAGGGGTTACACCGCTGCATAGAGGGGGGAATAGTTGGTGATGATGGCGGTGAAGTTGTTGGTGAAGATTGCTGTGATGATGATGGCCCCCGGTGGCACTCCGGCGCCACCGGAAGCGAGGGGGAGAGAGCCCCCCTCCTTCTTCTTCTTCCTTGACCTCCTCCCTAGATGGGAGAAGGGTTTCACCTCTGGTCCTTGGTCTCCATGGCATGGGAGGGGCGAGATCCCCTCCGAGATTGGATCTGTCTCTCTGTCTCTCTCTGTTTCTGCGCTCCCTGATTCTGCCCTTTCACCGTTTCTTTTATAACCGGAGATCCGTAACTCCGATTGGGCTGAATTTTGGACACGATCTCTATCCGGAAATTAGATTTCTGGCGGCGAAAGAAGGGCGCCAACCGCCTTACAGGGTGGCCACAAGGGTCCAGGGCGTGCCTGACCCCCTGGGGCGTGCCCCCTGCCTCGTGGCCCCCTCGGGCATCGTCTCACGTTGATTCTTCTTCCCCAAAATCATAAATATTCCAAAAAAAATCTCCGTCAGTTTTTATCCCGTTAATACTCTGTTTGATATGGGTTTTCTGCGAAACAAAAAACATGCAACAGACAGGAACTGGCACTGGGCACTGGATCAATATGTTAGTCCCAAAAATAGTATAAAAAGTTTCCAAAAGTATATGAAAGTTGCATAATATTGGCATGGAACAATAAAGCCATACTCAAAAGATATAAGTGAAGTGCAATGAGCATTCTATAAATCAACCAAGGACTATCTCATACCAGCATGGTGCGTAAAAGAAAAGTGAAAACTAAATGCAAAAGACGCTCCAAGATTTGCACATATCGCATGAACGAAACGAATCCGAAAACATATCGATATTTGTTGAAGAAAGATGGGATGCCTTTCGGGGCATCCCCAAGCTTAGACGCTTGAGTCTCCTTGAATATTTACTTGGGGTGCCTTGGGCATCCCTAAGCTCGAGCTCTTGCCTCTCCTCCTTCTCCTCACATTGAGACCTCCTCGATCTTCGAACACTTCATCCACACAAAACTCAACAGAAAACTCGGTAAGATCCGTTAGTATAATAAAGCAAATCACTACTCTAATACTGTTGCAAACCAATTCATATTTTGTTTTTGCATTGTAGCTACTGTAATATAACTTTTCCATGGCTTAATCCACTGATAGAAATCGATAGTTTCATCAAAACAAGCAAACTATGCATCAAAAACAGAATCTGTCTTAAACAGGACAGTCTGTAGTAATCTGAACATTCACCATACCTCTGTTACTCAAAAAATTCTGCCACAATTACAAAAAATAAAAAATTTGTATAAAAAGACATTGCAAAAAGTTTCAGAACCATTTGACGTTCCAGTAAAAAATGTAAAATCGCGCACTACAGCCAAAGTTTCTGTCCTGCACCGCACAAACCAACAAGTAGTCTAAAACATCCTAAAGGCAAACCTCGGCACATTATTTTTATTTTTAAACTTTATAAAAGCACATAACATAAATAAATGACTCTCTAAAACTTCCGGGTTGTGTCCCTGGCAGCGCTTTCTTTAAAGCCATTAAGCTAGGCATACAGTGCTCAAGTAATGGATCCACGCGGATCCCAAGGTATATCAAAGCCAATTTTAATTAACAATGATTTGTAATTTAGTAGTGAGCAAAAAGTAACATATATCATGCAACAAAGAAGTCTAACTCTCTTCCTATGCATCGGCATGTCATAAAAGAACAATTCATGCACACAAAGTAAAGGCCAATGCATAGTATAAACAGTTTCTTGCAATTTTATCGTGTAGGAAACATAGAGAGGTGGAGATGTAGTTCCTCTCTCATAATAATTGCAAGTAAGAGCAGCAAGCACATGCATATTATATCTATCAAAATCATCATGTGTAGTAGTAAAATGCAACCCATCAATATAATCCTTAATAAGGGCAAACTTCTCCGATATAGTGTAGTCGGGAGAATTCAAAAAGATAATAGGACTATCATGTGTGGGTGCAATAGCAACAATTTCATGTTTAACATAAGGAACTATAGCAAGTTCATCTCCATAAGCATAATTCATATTGGCATCTTGGCAATAAGCATAGCAAGCATCATCAAAAAGGGATATTTCAAAAGAATCAACGGGATCATAACAATTATCATAGCAATCATCCTTCGGTAAGCACGAAGGGAAATTAAACAATGTATGAGTTGAAGAGTTACTCTCATTAGAAGGTGGGCACGGGTGATCAATCCGCTCTTCCTCCTTTTGTTCTTCGCTCTCCTCCTCATCTTTTTCATCCAATGAGCTCACAGTTTCATCAATTTCTTCTTCCATAGATTCCTGCAAAATATTAGTCTCTTCTTGAAAAGCGGATTTTCTCAATAAATTCATCAATATCAGAATTGAATTCATAATTATCATAGCAATATTTAAGGATAACTAAATTTTCAGGTCTATAAACAACATCATAAATATTTTCACACTCTTTGAACAAAGATTCAATTTCATAAGCACCCATAAAAGCAACAAATTCTTCTATTTGTTCCACATCATAGTAATCATATATACCATTAGCATAATAAGCTAAGGTTTTATTATCATTAAATTTGCATGAGAAGGGAAGGTGTGGAGCCTTCATCCTAGAGCAACAAGTATAATCATATCTCAAGCATAGTTGCCGAGCATACCACTTCAACATATAAATTTGATCCCATAATAGTTTCCCTTTTTGAGTCAAGCGATAATCCCTAAAGTATTCACGTTGATCCAACGTGTCTCCCATTACAAAATTGAATGGGGTTTTCTCAGGATTATCAAAGTAGTACATAATATCTATCACATAACGAGCATCGAGGGTTTTAGGAGGTTCCCCATCTCCATGAGTAGCAAGTACACCTAATTTTCTTGGTATTTCATGTTCCATATCCATAACTAAAGATAAAGAACAACTAAGAACAGCAAATAAAAATTATTTAGTGATAAAGAAAACCAGCACACACGAGAATATTCACCCCACGCTATAACTCCCCGGCAACGGCGCCAGAAAAAGGTCTCGATACCCCACAAGTATAGGGGATCAATTGTAGCCTCTTTCGATAAGTAAGAGTGTCGAACCCAACGAGGAGCTAAAGGTAGAAAAAATATTCCCTCAAGTTCTATTGACCACCGATACAACTCTACGCACACTTAACGTTCGCTTTACCTAGAACAAGTATGAAACTAGAAGTACTTTGTAGGTGTTGTTGGTAGGTTTGCAAGAAAGTAAAGAGCACGTAAATAAAAAGTAGGGGCTCTTTAGATAAAGACAAAACTAAATTAGTTTTAGTGAAGAGCTTTTTGTCACGAGAAAGTTATTTGTCCCTAGGCAATCGATAACTAGACCGGTAATCATTATTGCAATTTTATTTGAGGGAGAGGCATAAGCTAACATACTTTCTCTACTTGGATCATATGCACTTATGATTGGAACTCTAGCAAGCATCCGCAACTACTAAAGATCATTAAGGCAAAACCCAACCATAGCATTAAAGTATCAAGTCCTCTTTATTCCCATACGCAAACAACCTACTTACTCGGGTATATGCTTCTGTCACTCACGCCACCCACCATAAGCAAATCATGAACATATTGCAAACCCTACAGCGGGGATCCCTCACGCTTGCACGACACGGAGAGCACCATAGGATAGCACCAATAATAAAACATGCAACTCAAACCAATCACAATCATCAATTAACCCATAGGACAAAACGGATGTACTCAAACATCATAGGATAGCCATACATCATTGGGAAATAATATATAGTGTTGAGCACCATGTTTAAGTAGAGATTACAGCATGTAAAAGAGGGGTTACACCACTGCATAGAGGGGGGAAGAGTTGGTGATGATGGCGGTGAAGTTGTTGGTGAAGATTGCGGTGATGATGATGGCCCCCGGTGGCACTCCGGTGCCACCGGAAGCGAGGGGGAGAGAGCCCCCCTCCTCCTCCTCCTCCTTCTTCTTCTTCCTTGACCTCCTCCCTAGATGGGAGAAGGGTTTCCCCTCTGGTCCTTGGTCTCCATGGCATGGGAGGGGCGAGAGCCTCTCCGAGATTGGATCTGTCTCTCTGTCTCTCTCAGTTTCTACGCTCCCAGATTATGCCCTTTCACCGTTTCTTTTATAACCGGAGATCCGTAACTCCAATTGGGCTGAATTTTGGACACGATCTCTATCCAGAAATTAGCTTTCTTGCGGCGAAAGAAGGGCTAACCGCCTTAAGGGGTGGCCACGAGGGTCCACAGCGCGCCTGACCCCCTGGGGCGCGCCCCCTGCCTCGTGGCCCCCTCGGGCTTCGTCTTGCATTGATTCTTCTTCCCGAAAATCATAAATATTCCAAAAAAATCTCCGTCACTTTTTATGCCGTTTGGACTCCATTTCATATGGATTTTCTGCGAAACAAAAAACATGCAACAGACAGGAACTGGCACTGGGCACTGGATCAATATGTTAGTCCCAAAAATAGTATAAAAAGTTTCCAAAAGTATATGAAAGTTGCATAATATTGGCATGGGACAATAAAAAATTATAGATATGAGGGAGAGTATCACTTACCCACTGACTATCAGCAACGGGATAGATTATACCTGCCTCCAGAAGCTTTAGTATTTCTTTTCTTACCACTTCTTCCATCTTAGGATTTAACCGTCGTTGGTGATCAACAACAGGTTTAGCATCTTTCTCCAATTTTATTTTGCGCAGGCATAAAGTGGGACTAATTCCCTTAAGATCATCAAGAGTATATCCAATAGCAGCACAGTGCTTCTTCAGAGTTTTCAATAATCTCTTTTCTTCATGCTTTGAAAGGTTAGCACTAATAATAACAGGATATATCTTCTTTTCATCAAGATAAGCGTATTTAAGAGTATCAAGTAGTGGTTTAAGCTCACACACGGGATCACCCTTGGGTGGAGGAGGATCCCCTAGGATTTCAACAGGCAAGTTGTGTTTCAAAATGGGTCCCTGTTGAAAGAATACTTCATCTATTTCCCTTCTATCATTCATAAACATATCATTTTGATGGTCAAGCAAATATTGTTCTAAAGGATCATTAGGAGGCACGGCAATAGAAGCAAGACCAATAATTTCATCTTTACTAGCCAATTATTTATCATGGGGTTGTCTACGAAATTTAGCAAAATTAAACTCATGAGACATATCCCCCAAACCAATAGTAACAACATCCCTTTTGCACTCTATCCTAGCATTAACAGTATTCAAAAAGGGTCTACCAAATATAATGGGACAAAAGTCATCTTGTGGGGAACCAAGAACAAGAAAATCAGCAGGGTATTTAACTTTCCCACACAAGACTTCAACATCTCTAACAATCCCAACTGGTGAAATAGTATCTCTATTGGCAAGCTATTGTAACATCAATTTCTTCTATCTCAGCAGGTGCAATATCAAGCATAATTTCTTTGTATAAGGAATGAGGTATTGCACTTGCACTAGCACCCATATCACACAAACCATGGTAACAATGATCTCCTATTTTAACAGAAATGACGGGCATGCCCACAATAGGTCTATGTTTATTTTTAGTATCAGGTCTAGCAATTCTAGCAGCTTCATAACAGAAGTAAATAACATGCCCATCAATATTATCGGCCAAGAGATCTTTAACCATAGCAATACTAGGTTCAACTTTAATTTGCTCAGGGGGTGTAGGTGTTCTAGTATTACTCTTACGAACCACAGTTGAAGCTTTAGCATGATCCTTTATTCTAACAGGGAAAGGTGGTTTCTCAATATAAGCAGTAGGAACAACAGGATCATTATAAGTGATAGTCTTTTCTTCAACTTTAATAGGTGCAACTACTTTTACTTCAATAGGAGGATTATATTTAAACCACTTCTCCTTAGGGAGATCAACATGAGTAGCAAAGGATTCACAAAAAGAAGCTACTATCTCAGAGTCAAGTCCATATTTAGTGCTAAATTCATGGAAAACATCGGTATCCATAAAAGATTTAACACAATCAAACTTAGGTGTTATACCTGACTCCTTACCTTCGTCGAGATCCCAATCTTCAGAATTGCATTTAATTCTTTCCAATAAATCCCATTTGAATTCAATAGTCTTCATCAGAAAAGAACCAGTACAAGAAGTATCAAGCATGGAACAATTATTGAGAGAAAGTCGAGCATAAATTTTTTGAATAATAATTTCTCTTGAGAGCTCATGATTGGGGCATGAATATAACATTGACTTAAGCCTCCCCAAAGCTTGAGCGATGCTTTCTCCTTCACGAGGCCAAAAATTATATATATAATTACGATCATGATGAACAAGATGCATAGGATAAAACTTCTGATGAAATTCCAATTTCAATCGGTTGTAATTCCATGATCCCATATCATCACATAGCCTAAACCATGCCAATGCCTTTCCCTTCAAAGATAAAGGGAAGACCTTCTTCTTGATAACATGCTCGGGCATACCTGCAAGCTTAAATAATCCACAAACTTCATCCACATAGATTAGGTGCAAATCGGATGTAATGTTCCATCTCGTGTAAAGGGATTAGCTAGCAGTTTCTCTATCATACCCGAAGGAATTTCAAAGTAAACATTTTCAGTAGGTTCAGTAGGTTGAGGAGCAACTCTTTGCTCTACTGGTCAGGGTGAAGATACCCCGAACAAGCCCCTCAAAGGATTATGTTCCATAGTAACAAGTGACAGTAAATTTCAGCACACTATATAAATTTTTCCTTACCAAATTCTACCTACCAAAGACGCTTCACTCCCCGGCAATGGCGCCAGAAAAGAGTCTTGATGACCCACAAGTGTAGGGGATATATCGTAGTCCTTCCGATAAGTAAGAGTGTCGAACCCAACGAGGAGAAGAAGGAAAGGACAAGCGGTTTTCTGTAAGGTATTCTCTGCAAACAATGAAATTATCGGTAACAGGTAGTTTTGTGGTAAGGTAATTTGTAACAGGTAACAAGTAATGAAAGTAAACAAGGTGCAGCAAGATGGCCCAATCCTTTTTGTAGCAAAGGACAAGCCTGGACAAACTCTTATATGAAGGAAAACGCTCCCGAGGACACATGGGAATTATCGTCAAGCTAGTTTTCATCACGCTCATATGATTTGCGTTCGTTACTTTGATAATTTGGTATGTGGGTGGACCGGTGCTTGGGTACTGCCCTTTCTTGGACAAGCATCCCACTTATGATTAACCCCTATTGCAAGCATCCGCAACTACAAAAGAAGTATTAAGGTAAACCTAACCATAGCATGAAACATATGGATCCAAATCAGCCCCTTACGAAGCAACGCATAAACTAGGGTTTAAGCTTCTGTCACTCTAGCAACCCATCATCTACTTATTACTTCCCAATGCCTTCCTCTAGGCCCACACAATGGTGAAGTGTCATGTAGTCGACGTTCACATAACACCACTAGAGGAGAGACAACATACATCTCATCAAAATATCAAACGAATACCAAATTCACATGACTACTTATAGCAAGACTTCTCCCATGTCCTCAGGAACAAACGTAACTACTCAGAAATCATATTCATGTTCATAATCAGAGGGGTATTAATATGCATAAAGGATCTGAACATATGATCTTCCACCAAATAAACCAACTAGCATCAACTACAAGGAGTAATCAACACTACTAGCAACCCACAGGTACCAATCGGAGGTTTTGGGACAAAGATTGGATACAAGAGATGAAATAGGGTTTTAGGGGAGATGGTGCTGGTGAATGTTGATGGAGATTGACCCCCTCCCGATGAAAGGATCGTTGGTGATGACGATGGTGACGATTTCCCCCTCCCGGAGGGATGTTTCCCCGGCAGAACAGCTCCGCCAGAGCCCTAGATTGGTTCTGCCAAGGTTCCGCCTCGTGGCGGCGCTGTTTCGTCCCGAAAGCTTGCTTATGATTTTTTCCAGGGTAAAAGACTTCATATAGCAGAAGATGGGCACCGGAGGCCTGCCAGGGGCCCACGAGGCAGGGGGCGCCCCCCACCCTCGTGGCCAGGGTGTGGGCCCCCTCTGGTTGATTCTTTCTCCAGTATTTTTTATATATTCCAAAACGTGCCTCCGTGAAGTTTTAGGACTTTTGGAGTTGTGCATAATAGGTCTCTAATATTTGCTCCTTTTCCATCCCAGAATTCCAGCTGCCGGCATTCTCCCTCTTCATGTAAACCTTGTAAAATAAGAGAGAATAGGCATAAGTATTGTGACATAATGTGTAATAACAACACATAATGCAATAAATATCGATATAAAAGCATGATGCAAAATGGACGTATCAATGGCATCCCCTCTTTCGTCTTCGTTCATCGGTAACTTTACTTGGAGCTATATTTTTATTCACCAAATGATATGTGTTTTGCTTGGAGCATCATTTTATTTTCTTTTGTTTTGCTTGCTGTTTGAATAAAATACCAAGATCTGAAATTCATAAATGTTAGAGAGTCTTCACATAGTTACATAATTATTCGACTACTCATTGATCTTCACTTATATCTTTCGGAGTAGTTTGTCATTTGCTCTAGTGCTTCACTTATATCTTTTTAGAGCACTGCTGTGGTTTTATTTTATAGAAATTATTGATCTCTCATGCTTCACTTATATTATTTTGAGAGTCCTAAATAGCATGGTGATTTGCTTTGGTTATGAAACTAGTCCTAGTATGGTAGGCATCCCAGATGGGTATAATAAAAACTATCATATAAAGTGCATTGAATACTATGAGAAGTTTGATTCCTTATGATTGTTTTGATATATGAAGATGGTGATATTAGAGTCATGCTAGTTGAGTAGTTGTGAATTTGAGAGATACTTGTGTTAAAGTTTGTGATTCCCGTAGCATGCACATATGGTGAACCGTTATGTGATGAAGTCGGAGCATGATTTAGAGTGGCGGTCGGGGACGAGCGATGGTCTTTTCCTACCAATCTATCCCCCTAGGAGCATGCGCATAGTACTTCGTTTCGATAACTAATAGATTTTTGCAATAAGTATGTGAGTTCTTTATGACTAATGTTGAGTCCATGGATTATACGCACTCTCACCCTTCCACCATTGCTAGCCTCTCTAATACCGCTCACCTTTCGCCGGTATCATACGCCCACCATATACATTCCTCAAAACAGCCACCATACCTATCTATTATGGCATCTCCATAGCCATTACGAGATATATTGCCATGCAACTTTCCACCGTTCCGTTTATTATGACACGCTTCATCATTGTCATATTGCTTTGCATGATCATGTAGTTGACATCGTATTTGTGGCAAAGCCACTGTTCATGATTTTCATACATGTCACTCTTGATTCATTGCACATCCCGGTACACCGCCAGAGGCATTCACATAGAGTCATATTTTTTTCTAAGTATTGAGTTGTAAGTAAATAAAAGTGTGATGATCATCATTATTAGAGCATTGTCCCAGTGAGGAAAGGATGATGGAGACTATGATTCCCCCACAAGTCGGGATGAGACTCCGAACGAAAATAAATAAATAAAAGAGGCCAAAGAAGCCCAAATAAAAAAAAGAAAAAAGAGGCCATAAAAAAAGAGAAGGCCCAAAAAAAATGAGAGAAAAAGAGAGAAGGGGCAATGCTACTATCCTTTTACCACACTTGTGCTTCAAAGTAGCACCATGATCTTCATGATAGAGACTCTCCTATGTTGTCACTTTCATATACTAGTGGGAATATTTCATTATAGAACTTTGCTTGTATATTCCAATTATGGGCTTCCTCAAAATGCCCTAGGTCTTCGTGAGCAAGCGAGTTGGATGCACACCCACTCAGTTTCTTTTGTTGAGATTTCATACACTTATAGCTCTAGTGCATCCGTTGCATGGCAATCCCTACTCACTCACATTGATATCTATTGATGGGCATCTCCATAGTCCGTTGATACGCCTAGTTGATGTGAGACTATCTTTGCCTTTTCTGTCTTCTCCACAACCACCATTCTATTCCACATATAGTGCTATGTCCATGGCTCACGCTCATGTATTGCGTGAAAATTGAAAAAGTTTGAGAACATCAAAAGTATGAAACAATTGCTTGGCTTGTCATCGGGGTTGGCATGATTTAAATATTTTGTGTGATGAAGATAGAGCATAGCCAGACTATATGATTTTGTAGGGATAACTTTCTTTGGCCATGTTATTTTGAGAAGAGATGATTGCTTTGTTAGTATGCTTGAAGTATTATTGTTTTTATGTCAATATTAAACTTTTGTCTTGAATCTTATGGATCTGAATATTCCTGACACAATAAAGAAGATTACATTGAAAATTATGTTAGGTAGCATTCCACATCAAAAATTCTGTTTTTATCATTTACCTACTCGAGGACGAGCAAGAATTAAGCTTGGGGATGCTTGATACGTCTCCAACGTATCTATAATTTTTTATTGTTCCATGCTATTATATTATCCATCTAGGATGTTTTATATGCATTTATATGTTTTTTGGGACTAACCTATTAACCTAGAGCCCAATGCCAGTTTCTGTTTTTTGCTTGTTTTTTAGTATCGCAGAAAAGGAAAACCAAACGGAGTCCAATTGACCTGAAATTTCACGGAGGTTATTTTTGGACCAGAAGAAGCCCACGGAGTATCGGAGATGGGCCAGAAGAGTCCCGAGGCACCCACGAGGGTGGGGGGCGCGCCCCCTACCTCGTGGCCACCTCGGAGACCCCCCTGACTTGTTCCCGACGCTAACACCTCTTATATATACCCAAACTTCCAGAAAGAAACCTAGATCAGGAGTTCCGCCGCCGCAAGCCTCTGTAGCCACCAAAAACCAATCGGGACCCTGTTCCGGCACCCTGCTGGAGGGGGGATCCCTCACCGGTGGCCATCTTCATCATCCCGGCACTCTCCATGACGAGGAGGGAGTAGTTCACCCTCGGGGCTGAGGGTATGTACCAGTAGCTATGTGTTTGATCTCTCTCTCTCTCTCGTGTTCTTGATGTGGCACAATCTTGATGTACCGCGAGCTTTGCTATTATAGTTGGATCTTATGATGTTTCTTCCCCTCTATCTCTTGTAATGGATTGAGTTTTCCCTTTGAAGTTATCTTATCGGATTGAGTCTTTAAGGATTTGAGAACACTTGATGTATGTCTTGCGTGGGATACCCGTGGTGACAATGGGGTATTGATGACCCACAAGTATAGGGGATCTATTGTAGCCTTTTGGATAAGTATGAGTGTCGAACCCAACGAGGAGCAGAAGGAAATGATAAGCAGATTTCAGCAAGGTATTCTGTGCAAGCACTGAAATTATCGGTAACAGATAGTTTTGTGATAAGGTAATTTGTAACTGGTAACAAGTAATGAAAGTAAATAAAGTTCAGAAAGATGGCCCAATCCTTTTTGTAGCAAATTACAAGCATGGACAAACTCTTATATCGAGAAAAGCACTCCCGAGGACACATGGGAATTATTGTCAAGCTAGTTTTCATCACGCTCATATGATTCGCGTTCGTTACTTTGATAATTTGGTATGTGGGTGGACCAGTGCTTGGGTACTGCCCTTTCTTGGACAAGCATCCCACTTATGATTAACCCCTATTGCAAGCATCCGCAACTACAAAAGAAGTATTAAGCTAAACCTAACCATATATAGCATGAAACATATGGATCCAAATCAACCCCTTATGAAGCAACTCATAAACTAGGGTTTAAGCTTCTGTCACTCTAGCAACCCATCATCTACTTATTACTTCCCAATCTCTTCCTCTAGGCCCAAACAATGGTGAAGTGTCATGTAGTCGACGTTCACATAGCACCACTAGAGGAAAGACAACATACATCTCATCAAAATATCGAACGAATACCAAATTCACATGACTACTTATAGCAAGACTTCTCCCATGTCCTCAGGAACAAACGTAACTACTCAGAAATCATATTCATGTTCATAATCAGAGGGGTATTAATATGCATAAAGGATCTGAACATATGATCTTCCACCAAATAAACCAACTAGCATCAACTACAAGGAGTAATCAACACTACTAGCAACCCAAAGGTACCAATCTGAGGTTTTGGGACAAATATTGGATACAAGAGATGAACTAGGGTATGAGAGGAGATGGTGCTGGTGAAGATGTTGATGGAGATTGACCCCCTCCCGAAGAGAGGATCATTGGTGATGACGATGGCGATGATTTCCCCCTCCCGGAGGGAAGTTTCCCCGACAGAACAGCTCTGCCGGAGCCCTAGATTGGTTCCGCCAAGGTTCCGCCTCGTGGTGGCGGTGTTTCATCCCGAAAGCTTGCTTATGATTTTTTCCAGGGTAAAAGACTTCATATAGCAGAAGATGGGCACCGGAGGCCTGCCAGGGGGCCCACGAGGCAGGGGGCGTGCCCCCACCCTTGTGGATGGTGGGTGGCCCCCCTCTGGTACTTTCTTCGCTCAATATTTTTTATTAATTCCAAAAATAACTTCCGTGGAGTTTCAGGACTTTTGGAGTTGTGCAGAATAGGTCTCTAATATTTGCTCCTTTTCCAGCCCAAAATTCCCGCTGCCGGCATTCTCCGTCTTCATGTAAACCTTGTAAAATAAGAGAGAATAGGCATAAATATTGTGACATAACGTGTAATAACAGCCCATAATGCAATAAATATTGATATAAAAGCATGATGCAAAATGGACGTATCAACTCCCCCAAGCTTTAGACCTCGCTTGTCCTCAAGCGGAAGCCGATAACGATAAATATGTCCACATGTTTAGAGATAGATGTGTCGATAAAATAAAATACGGACATGAGGGCATCATGATCATTCTTATAACAGCAACATATATGGATATTGTCATATGATTTCTTATGCTCAAGTAACAATCTATTCACAATGTCAAGTATGAATCAGAAACTTCATTGAGAACTAGCAAACTATGATCTCGGTCATTGAAGCAACTGCAATTTATCATAACATCAGAAAGAGTCAATATAAGAGCTTTTCAGCAAGTCCACATACTCAACTATCATTTAGTCTTTCACAATTGCTAACACTCACGCAATACTTATGAGTATGGAGTTTCAATTGGACACAGAGAAAGATAGGGGCTTATAGTGTTGCCTCCCAACCTTTTACCTCAAGGGTAATGTCAACAATAATAATTCATGCTAATTTACATCCAATTGGATATATATATCTGTCGGGTGGTAGGTGCGACATATGCCAACGGGTGGCTTATCATTGTGGGAGCCAGTAAGACATCGCCGGTGCCTGGAAACAGGATGAGGCGAAGACATGCACGCCGGCAGATCTTACCCAGGTTCGGGGCTCTCCGTGGAGATAACACCCCTAGTCCTGCTCTGCGGGGCCTCCGCATGATCACTAGATCAGAATGAGTAGCTACAAATGCTCCTTGAGCTGTATGGTTCAAGGAAGAAGAAGAGCAAGGCTAGCTCTCACTTCCCTCTCTATATGGTGTGTGTAACATTAAGAAGCCAACCCTTTGCATGGGTGCCCCGGGGGGTTTATATAGGCCTACCTCCCTTGATGACGAGGGCTTTGTCGAGATAAGCGTGGCTACAGTGTGCCGCCTCGAGGGCTCTCACTTTAGCCTTACCTCGTCTTGTCTCCTTAATGTGGCACATGTTTCGAGGGAGGGGGTAGCCGGCTACGGCCCTGGCCGACTGGGGGGAGGCCAGGCCGCCTTCGTGCCTCTCTCTGGCCGAAGGGGCCCGCCGCCCGTGGGCCGTATTGGCGTCTGTCATGGATGACGTTGAGGCCGGCATGGCTACAGTGCCGAGCCGGACGGGAGATGGCTGAACCGTACGGCGTCCTGTGGCCATGCCTGCCTCGGGATTCGGGGGTAGTGGGCCGCACTGTAGCCACACCCCGTCTTGTCACCGTTATGTGGGCGTGGTTTCGGTGGGTGCGCTCTTGGCTGGCTTCTTGGAGTCGGCGCTCTTCATGGCCGACTCTGGGGAGTCGGCGTTCTCCATGGCCGGCTTCCTGGAGTCGGCCATCTCGTAGTTATCTTGGGGGAGGTTTCTGAGGCTGGGTCGCCTCCCGAGAGTCGGCTCCTGGGGTAGCCGGCTGGGGGAAGGCGGCCCAAATGTTTTGAATGTTTGAAGGCTCGAATGGCCTGCTAATTTTTGAAGAGCCAGGGGTTGTCGGTTAAGCTACCCGTGGCCATTTACTCCGATAGTAGTCCCCGAAGCTGATTGAGCTTCGAGGTTGAGTGGGAGTCGAGAAGCTCGGTCAGCTTCATATCTTGACGAGCCGGCAGCTGGGAGCCGACTTCAGTTGGGTGCGCCGTCTCGGCGAATTTTTTTGGAGTCGGAGGGCGGGAGCCTGCCAGCGCGCGCACCGGGCCGCGGGCCGGCCACTTGCCGCCTGCGAACCACGTGGCCTCCCTTGGCTAAAAAGCCTGCCAGCCCATGCGCGCGACGGGACGTCGCCGCAGGTCGGGGGCCTGCCACGCCTACGCCCGGGCCCAGGCACGGATTCTCCGCGGCCCGAAGCCGCCCGAACGTCTACCTACGGTGGTTTCGGCATTCCTTTAGGGAGTAATAATCGTGAGGCGTGGGGGGAGTGGGTGTAGTTAATCCCACGTCTCACCCCATGCCCCACCTCCCCGGCTTCATCGTGCGAAGCTATAAGTAGGGGGAGGGGGAGAGCGGCAGGCGCTCGCACGCCCCTTCCCTCTCCGCCATCTTCTTCCTTCTGCTCTTTCTTGCGACAGCGCCTCGCCGCCGCACCGCTCCACCACTCGATCCTCCGCCGCCGCGCTCATTCTCGCCAGCCCCACGCAACGATGCAGTTCCGCAGGGATTGGGACGGCTCCAACGTCCACGAAGATCACGTCGAGTTCCTCCGCAAAACGCGGCGGCTGCCCAGCGCAGACAAGGTGGAGGTCCGTCTTGCGCCGGCGAAGGAGATTACGCCGGAGCCGCAGGAAGGCGAGCGGGTAGTCTTCCGCTCGCATTTCTTGCGCGGCATCGGCTTGCCCGTGAGCGCCTTCTTCCGCTCCTTCCTCGAGTTCTACCAACTCCAGCCGCACCACCTCACCCCGAACACGGTGGTGCTGCTGTCCGCCTTCGTCACCTTGTGCGAAGGCTACCTCGGCGTCCTCCCCACCCTCGAGCTCTGGGGGGAGTTCTTCCAGTCCAAGCTGGGCACGCGCATGCAGGGCGTGCCGGCTCAGACTGGCGCCTTCGTCGCGATGCGGAGGGTGGCTGCCGACAACCCCTTCCCCGGCATCACGCTGATCCAGTCGGTGAAGCTATGGCAGAAGTCATACTTCTACGTGAAGAACGTCGCCCCGCAGGGCGACTACGTCAATCTGCCGGCTTACGTAGCCGGCCCACCGGTAGGCAGGCGGCCCCAGTGGTCCTACCGGGCCGTGACGCTGACGCCGGCTGGAACCGCAGCTGTCGCCCGAGTGCGGGCGATGATCCAGTCGGAGGGCTTGTCGGGGCCCGACCTGCTGGCCGCCTTCGTCACGCGCCGGGTGCTCCCGCTCCAGAGCCGCCCTCATCTGATCTGTCAGATGAGCGGCCAGCTCGATCCGAGCCGGATGTGCACCAAAGACATGCCGCACGACGAGGTGGCCTATATGGTGAACTACCTTGCGAACTGCAAGCTCTCCGCAGAGTGGCAGTTCGGCAAGGAGCCATATTGCCGAGCCCATCCGCCGCCCACGGTATGTTCTCCTTTTCTCTTTCTCTTCTCTCAGTTTTGTCACCGAGTTCCTTTTGGCCGACTCTGACTAGTCGGCTTGTCTCGACAGAGCCCTCTTCTTCGGCCTGCAGGCGGGTCGGACGCGGAGCGCCGATTCGTCCCCGACCGGACGGAGCACGATCTGGAGGACCCCGACTTGGGGGCGGCCGCTATGGACGACAACACCGAGGCGGGCGGTGGCCAAGCCGGCGGCGAAGCAGGCGGCTCCGGGCTTGGAGTCAGCTTCGACGACTGGCCGGACGACGACGAGGCTGAAGTCGTCCCACGCTGCCAGCCGGCGCCTGGCCACGGCGCGGGTTCCTCCGCTGCGCCGCCTGCTCGGGGCGGCGGGCAAAAGCGTCGTGCCGCGCCGGGCTTGTTCGGCAGTCGGCCGAAGAAGCCCAGAGGCGGGGCAGCGGCGACCAGGCGGGAGGAGGCGGCCGCGAAGGCGGCCCGCTTCCGCAAGGCGGTGAAGCAGCCGCAGACGGTGTCGGCGTAAGTATACTCTCCTTCGTGTATTCTTTTTTCTATTCTCTGGTAGCTCCTGAATCCTTGTCTTTTTCTCCAAACAATCAGAGCTCCATTGTCGCTCGAGCGGGCTGCTGCCGCCTCCGTCGTTGGGTCGCCGGGAGGATCTGGGAGCACTACTCGCCGCGTGGACCCCCGTGCCGATCTTCAGGCGGCGACGGAGCGGAATGCGCGGGAGGTGCGAGAGGAGCGGGAGGCGCGGGAGGCGGAGGCGTTGAGGGCGGCCGCCACCAAGGCGGCGCAGGAGGAGGAGGCGGCGAAGGCGCACGCTGACGCTGCAGCCAAGGCCCAAGCAGAGGCTGTGGCCATGGCGGAGGGGGCCTTGCTGGTTACTCCACTGCGCGTCGCGGCGCCTGGGGCCCCGGAGCCCCCGCCAGAAGAAGCCGGCGGTGACCAGCCGGGGCTGGAGAGGGACGACGGCATCGTCATCCTGGAGAGGGCGGCGGTACCAACCCCGCCGCCTGGGCGGCTCAAGGCGGCCGGCCTGATCTGCCGCCTGCGCAGTCGGCGGGGGGCGAGCCGGCCGCGAGGACTGATCTGGTGGTCCGGACGCTGCCGCGCCTGCGCGCGGGGAAGGCCGCATCAGAGCCGCAGAAGGCTGCGTCGGAGCCGCAGCCGGCCGCGGGCTCCAGCTCGTCGGCCCAGGATATGGAGGCAGCCAGCGCCACCTCGGGGTGGATGCCGGGCGGAGGGACGGCCGTGATGAATGTGGCCGCGCAGGACGTCCGGACCCGGCTCCAAGCCCAGGCTACGGCGCTGAGGAAATACAACGACGAGTTCCTTGCGACGCGGGCGGCCATCCGGGTTAGTCTTCTTATCTTGCTTTTTTGATCTTGGTTTCTTCCATGGGGGCGCGTCAGCGCACCCACTGGGTGTAGTCCCCGAGTTCCGAGTCGGCTGCTGAGCAGGCGGCTTGGAACTTCTTAGCGGATCTAGTTTTGCTATTCTTGCTCTTACTTCGCTCTTCTGCCTGTCTTGCAGGACTACCACAATCTTCGCGCGGCTGCCTTCAACTCCCAGGCTCGGGAGCTGACCCAGAAGACCGCCGACCTAACTGAGAGCCGGGGTAAGTGCTTCGTCCTTTATCTCACGTGGGGGCGCGTCAGCGCACCCACTGGGTGTAGTCCCCGAGATTCGGGCCGACTGCTGAGCAGTCGGGTCGGATCTTCCTTGACGACTTCTTCTTATTGCTTCTTCTTTCTCTGCCGTCCCTGCAGCGGCCAACGCCAGTCTAAGGGCGCAGCTGGGAGGGTCTCAGGCCGCCCTTCGTGCCAAGGAGGCCGAGTTTGCCGCCTTGGTGCAGGAACGTGACCGCCTGGCCAAGAGGTTGGCCGACCAGGAGGAGAGCCACAAGGCGGCTCTGAAGGCGGTGCAGGACAGCGAAGCCGCCCTCCAGGCCGAGTATGAGACAGAGGCGGCTGGCTGGGCCGAAGCAAGGCAGACGCTGATCAACGGCTATGGCCAGATCGAAGATTTGGTTGACGGTAAGCCGCCTTCTTCTTCGTCCTTTCTTGCCGCCTGCCGCTTTTGGCTCGTTTTCTGACTTGGTGTTTTCTCTTCTTTCTCTTTCTTTCTTGCGCAGAGTACTTCCCTGGCTACTCTACCGCCGCCAACCAAATCATCGAGGCCCGCCGCGAGGCACGGAGGCAGGCTGGCGCCGAGATTGCACCAAACGCTAGTCGGTCGCTGGAGGAGCAGCTCTTGGCGATCCAGGCCCGCCTCCAGCCGGCTCATCGACTGCTCCGCCGGCTTCAACGTGCCGGGGCGCAGATGTTGGCCGCCCTCTGGCCTGGCGAAGTGGTTCCCCGCACCCCCAGTCGGACTGCCGACTGGCTGGAGGTGGCGGTCGGCCGCTTCGAAGCCTGGAAGGCTTCGGCGGCTCGGTCCGGCGCCAGGCGGGCGCTGGAGTTCGTCAAGGCCTGGTATCCCAGCCTGAGTCTGGACCAGCTGGCTACCTGGCGGCAGCAGGCCGACACGGAGCTGGAGCTGGCGCGGCCGGCTATCATCCGGCGGGCTTCGGCGATCGCCGACTACACCGACACCAGCGCCTTCGCCCCTGAGGTAGATGACAACGGTGTTGCCCAGCCGGAGGAATGGTTCGGGCTGAACCCGGCAGACGGCGAAGACTCGGCGGAGGAGATCGACTCCAGCGACGAGGGCGAAGAAGAGGAGGAGGAGGGTGAAGACGCCGGGCCGGATGGTGGGGCGGCCGGCCAGCCTCAGCTTGACCGTGCCTCCAGCAACACGTCACGCGCGGGTGCGTCGCCTGCCACCGGCGGTGATCAAGCCGAGACCCGCCAGCCGGCCACTCCTTCAGCCGGCGACGCCGTCTCCACCGACCAACCCGGCTCCCACATCGCACCTTTAGTCTAGTCTGCTATCTTTTATTTTCCTGTGTTGTCACTTTTGGAACAATGTTCTGTTAAGTTTACACAATTCCACCCACTGGGGGTGTATTCGAACTATGTCGATTGCCGGCCTGTGGGGGGCTTTATATGTATATATGACTTATGCAAGTGTTTGGCTTTTCCTTGTTCTTTGCTTTTCATCCTTCTGCTGTTTCCTTTGCCGCCCTCCCTTGGTTGCCGCCTCCCCAGTCAGGCAGTTGCTCTGCAATCTGTGGCTGGAGAAGTGCTTGGCCAATTGGGAGGGCAAGTACTCTAGCTTTGTTGGATTATAGCGAAGTGTTTGGGAAGCCGGCCAGCCGGCTGTTCTGACAGCCGGCAAGCGTGGTCGGAGGCCGTCTTTTCGTTATACAAGTTCATTAGTCCTTAGCCGTTTTTCGTGTGGGCATCCTTTCTGCCTTGGCTCTTGCTAGTCGGACAGTCGGTTCTTCGAGCTGCGACTTTCAACAAGAGAGGACTCGGGAGCCGGCACACTACTTGTCTGACTTCAGGTAGAACTTTAATATAGCTTAAGGCGGCCAGTCCCCGGGCCGACTAGTCGAACCCGGTGCCAGACAGGAAATCAAATGTAATAATACATTCATGGATATGACACTCGTCACTCATAGATAAATGAAGGCAGTCCCCGAGTGCTCCTCGGGGGGCCTGTTGTTTCGTACTTAATACAAAAGGGTAGCATGATACATACTGCTTTCAACTGTAAAATCTTCTCAGGAGGTTCGCGTTCCATGGTCGCTCCGACTCCTTGCCGGAGTCATCCCTCTTGCGTGCTCTTGGTTTTTGCGCGTCGATCAAGTAGTAGGAGTCGTTGCCTAGTGCCTTGCTGATGACGAAAGGGCCTTCCCAGGGGGCCGAGAGCTTGTGCTGGCCGGCTGTTCGCTGGATCAGCCGAAGCACAAGGTCGCCCTCCTGGAAAGATCTTGGCTTGACCTTGCGGTTGTGGTAACGGCGCAACCCCTGCTGGTAGATGGCGGACCGGCTGAGTGCTAACAGCCGGCCTTCTTCCAGTAGGTCGACACCGTCTTCTCTTGCTTCCTTGGCCTCCGCCTCCGTGTACATGGTGATCCGAGGCGAGTCGAACTCGATGTCGGTTGGGATGACGGCCTCGGCACCATATACAAGGAAGAATGGAGTGAAGCCGGTTGACTTGTTGGGGGTAGTACGCAGACTCCAGAGGACAGCCGGCAGCTCATCGAGCCAGCAGCCGGCCGATCGCTCCAGTGGTACAACCAGTCGGGGCTTGATGCCGGAGAGGATGAGTCCATTTGCTCGCTCGACCTGGCCGTTTGACTGCGGGTGGGCAACGGACGCTAAGTCCAGTCGGATACCCTGCGTCGCGCAGAAACGTGCCAGTGCTCCTTTGGCAAAGTTTGTGCCGTTGTCGGTGATGATGCTGTGCGGTACGCCGTACCGAGTAGTGATGTCGGTGATGAACGTCACGGCAGTCGGCCCGTTCAGCTTCTTGATCGGCTTCGCTTCGATCCACTTGGTGAACTTGTCCACGGCGACAAGCAGATGTGTCAAGCCGCCGCGGGCTGTCTTGAAAGGGCCCACCATGTCCAGTCCCCAGACGGCAAAGGGCCAGGTGAGGGGAATGGTCTTGAGTGCAGAAGCCGGCAGGTGTTGCTTGGAACTGAAAACTTGGCATCCTCTGCAGCTCTTGACTATCTCTTTGGCATCTTCCAAAGCAGTCGGCCAAAAGAAGCCGTGGCGGAAAGCTTTGGCCACAAGTGATCTTGAGGCTGCGTGGTGGCCGCATTCGCCTTGATGGATATCCTTGAGGATTGCCACTCCTTTTTCTGGCTCGACACAGCGCTGGAAGACTCCAGTGACGCTGCGCTTGACAAGCTCTCTGTTGATTATTGCATATGCTCCGGCTCGTCGTTGCACTAGTCTTGCTGAGATCTCATCAGCCGGCAGCTCTCTGTTGACTAGGAATTTGAGGATGGGCTGGGCCCATGATGGAGCTGTGACTTCTTCTTCTGTTAGTACGGCCACCATGACTCGGGTGGGTGGGTCGGGTGGCGTGGAATTGGAGTCGGCCACCGCTTCTTGTGTTGCTGCAGTCCCCGGGCCGACTGCTGCAGTCCCCGGGCCGGGTTCTGAAGTCCCCGGGCCGGGTGCGACTACGGCAGTCCCCGGGCCAGTTGTCGAAGTCCCCGTGCCGCCTGCGGGGTTCCTCCAGTCGGATCCGGCTGCATCTGGCACAGGCGGTACGAAGATAGAGTCCGACTCTGGAGACGGCTTGATGGACGGCTTGAGGAGGCGCTGGAGGGAGACGCCGGTCGGTATAGCCTGTCGGGTGGAGCCGATCCGTGCCAGGGCATCTGCTTGGTCGTTGTCGGCCCTTGGCACGTGAAGGAACTCGCACCCTTCGAAGTACCCACTGATCTGCTGGACGAGGAATCGATAGCTCGCCATGTTTGCATCCTTGGCGTCCCAGTCGCCAGACGACTGCTGGACCACCAAGTCTGAGTCGCCATAACACAGGATCCGGCGTATGCCGAGTTCTTTGGCTAGCCGGAGCCCATGTATGAGCGCCTCGTACTCGGCCACGTTGTTGGAGGCGGCGAAGTGGATTTGCAGCGTGTATCTGAGTTTGTCGCCTTTGGGAGAGGTGAGGACGATGCCGGCTCCCAAGCCGGTGCGCATCTTGGACCCGTCGAAGTGCATCCGCCAATGGGTAGAGTCGGGAGCCGGCGGTAGGTACTGGGTCTCGGCCCAGTCGACGAGGAAGTCGGCCAATGCTTGGGACTTGATGGCGGTGCGGGGTTGGTAGAAGATTGTGTATGGTGCCAATGCAATGGCCCACTTAGCCACCCGGCCGGATGCATCCCGGCTGCCTATGATCTCGGCAAGCGGGGCGGTGCACACGACCGTGATGGGATGCTCTTGGAAGTAGGGCTTCAGCTTCTTGGCGGCGAAGTACACCCCATAGCACATCTTCTGGTAGTGCGGGTAGTTTTGCTTTGAGCTGGATAGTACTTCGCTTAGATAATACACCGGCCTTTGAACTAGCTGGGCTCGGCCTTCTTCCGGGCGCTGGACCACGACAACTGTACTGACCACTCGGCTAGTCGCGGCAATGTAGAGGAGCATGGGCTCCTTCTCAGTCGGTGCCGCCAGGACAGGTGGAGTGGTCAGCATCTTCTTCAGCTCATGGAAGGCTTGGTCGGCTTGGTCATTCCACTCGAAGTGAGTGGACTTCTTCATGAGTCGGTACAGGGGGAGAGCCTTCTCTCCTAGCCGGCTGATAAAGCGGTTTAGGGAGGCCAAGCACCCGGTGAACTTCTGCACATCTCGCAATTTGGTGGGAATCTCCATCCTCTCGATGGCCTTGATCTTCACAGGGTTGCACTCGATGCCGCGTTCGGAGACCAGAAAGCCTAACAGCTGGCCGGCTGGTACTCCGAACACGCATTTCTCGGGGTTGAGCTTGATTTGGAATCGGCGCAAGTTGGCGAATGTTTCTTTGAGGTCCTCCAGCAGGGTGCCGCGCTTCTCTGTCTTCACCACAATGTCGTCTACGTAGACGTGGGCATTTCTGCCGAGTTGCTTGAGGAGGCATTTCTGCATGCAACGCTGAAAAGTGGCACCGGCATTCCTGAGGCCGAATGTCATAGTCAGGTAACAGAAAGCTCCGAATGGTGTGATGAAGGCAGTCTTCAGTCGGTCTGCTGGGTCCAACTTGATTTGATGGTACCCTGAGTAGGCATCCAAAAAACTCAACAGCTCGCATCCGGCTGTGGAGTCTATCACTTGGTCAATCCGTGGCAAAGCAAACGGATCCTTGGGGCAGGCCTTGTTGAGGCTGGTGTAGTCTATACACATACGCCACTTGTTATTCTTTTTCAAAACCAAGACTGGGTTGGCAAGCCACTCTGGAAAAAATACTTCCATAATAAAGCCAGCGGCGAGGAGCCTGGCTATCTCTTCTCCTACGATTCTTCGCTTCTCTTCTGACAGTCGGCGGAGGGGCTGCTTGACCGGCTTCGCGTCGGCTCGGACGTGCAATTTGTGCTCGGCGAAATCCTTCGGGACACCCGGCATGTCCTTTGGGGACCATGCGAAGACGTCTCGATTCTCACGGAGGAAGTCGACGAGCTCGCCTTCCTATTTACTGTCCAGGTTTGCCCCAATGACAGCAAACCTTTCCGGATTCTCCGGGTCCAGAGGTATCTTCTTCGTCTCCTTGGCCGGCTGGAAGGAGCCCTGCGCATCATAATCTTTGGGGTTGGGGGACAAAGCCGGCTGCTTGCCGGCCATGGCCACAACCCGTTCCAGCATCTTCTTCTCTTCTGCCACTACGAGGGACTCGGCCAGCCGACTGCTGGCCATGGCGCACTCGATGGACTTCTTGTAGTCGCCGGCTACGGTGATGATCCCCTTCGAGCTCGGCATCTTCATCTTTAGGTAGGCGTAGTGGGGCACAGCCATGAACTTGGCCAGAGCAGGTCGGCCAAGCAAAGCATGGTAGGGGCTCTCCAGATCCACTACCTCAAACCAGATCGCTTCTCGGCGAAAATGATCCTTGTCTCCGAAGAGAACATCCATCTTGATCTTGCCGATCGGGGAACAAGACAAGCCGGGCACGATGCCATGGAACACGGTCCGGCTTGGCATGAGCTGCTTCGCCTTGATGTTCAGCTTCTCCATGGTATCGCGGTACAGTATATTGATACTGCTTCCGCCATCAATCAGGACGCGGGAGAATCGGGCAGCTCGCCTCTCCGTCGCGAGGGTGACATCCAAGACTAGTGCATAGGAGCCAGGGGATGGCATCACCTCTGGGTGGTCGGCCTGGCTCCAGTTGATGGGCTTCTCGGACCAGTGCATGAACTCGGGAGCGCTAGAGGCGACTGCGTTGACCTCTTGATGCTGACGGCGCCGACTACGCTTGTCTTCAACTTGGCTTGTGAAGACGACGTAGGCGGCGTGCTCTTCAGGGAACTCATCTTGAATGGCTCCGACTGCTGGCCGAGCCGCCGGCTGCTGGGGGGCTGGAGGCGGCGGGCCGGGAGGCGGAGGCGGCACCAGCCCCTCGCCCTTGGAGATTCGCGTGAGCCAGTGGCACTTTCGGGTCGTGTGGTTGGACGGCTTCGCGCCGCTGTGGAACTTGCAGGGGGCGTCGAGAGTCTGCTCGTAGGAGAAAGCCGGCTGCCAAGCCGGCCTGCCACCCTTCTTCTTGGGAGCGGGCCGTTCTTCGGGTTGCTCATCTTCAACTGTGGCCACCTGCCGACTGGTGGAAGGCGGCATAGGGGCCTTGCGCTTGTGGTCGTTCTGGTAGGGCGCCGATTGGAGTCGCCAGCCGGCGTCTTGGGAGCCGGAGCGAGCACCTTCCCAGAGGCGTCCACTCGAAGCTCGGTCTTCATCGAGGAGTCGGCCGTGGCGTACTTGTCCGCGATGATCAGCAGTTCGTCGAGGGTAGCCGGCTCGTCGCAGAGGAGTCGGTGCTTGAGGAGGGTGCCCTCTCGGCACCCGGCGGTGAAGTACTCGATGGCCTGAACCTCGTGCACCCCCTCGCAGGAGTTGCGGAGCTCGGCCCACCGCGTGAGGTAGTCGCGGGTCGACTCGTTGGGCCCTTGGACGCATAGGGAGAGCTGGCGAGGCTTGGGAGGCCGCTTGTACGTGCTGGTGAAGTTGCAGACAAAGACTTCCGTGAAGTCCAGCTAGCTGTTGATGCTGTAGGGCTTGAGGCTATTGAGCCAGGTGCGCGCCGTGCCTTGCAGCATGAGGGGGACGTACTTCACGGCCACGTGCCGATTGCCGTTGGCTATGCTGACAGCAGTGGAGTAGTCGATGAGCCAATCTTCCGGCTTCACAGAGCCGTTGTACTTGGGCGTGTCTCTGGGGAGCGAGAACCCTTTGGGGAAGGGCTCGTCGCGGATGCGGGGGCCAAAGCACGGCGGGCCGACATCGTCTTCTTCTTCTAGCGCCAGGGATCGAGCTAGGCGGTCGATCCGGTGGCGGGCGTCGTTCTCGCCGACTCCTTCGCGGCGGCCTAGTCGGTCACCAAGAGTCGGATGCGTGACAGGCGGCGGGGTGGGACGTCTCTCCCTTCAAGGCGGGGGAGGAGGCGGATTTCCTTGGTGCTCCACCGCTCGAGGGCGGCCTTCCGCGTCGCGCTCGATGGTGATACGAGTCCGGCTGCGGCTAGCAGCCGGCTCCTTGTCTTTCCTCCCGCGGGCGCCGCTCGCAGTCGGCGATCGGGACGTCGCGGCGTGCTCCCGGCGCGGGGGATGACTATCAGCGTGGGCGCCGGCTTCGTGCCGTTCTGCGGCCGCGTCGATCAGCTGCTGGATCCGCCTTGTCATGTAGGGGAGCTCATCGGCTCCCAGCCCATTCAGCTCTTCAGCGGCCGCCTGAGCGGCTCGTAGATTCTCGAGCGGGGTGGCGTAGACGGGGCGATCTGCCCCCAGCATGCTGGCGATAGCCGCGCCGCGCTTCTGGACGAAGCCGGCTCGGCTCGGCCCGCTACGCGGCGGCGTACCGAAGGCGGCGCGGTCGACTTCGCGCTGGTGGGCCTCGGTGAGGCGTCTCATGGAGGCTATCTTCTGGCCTTCCGCGATGAGGGCGAGGCGGCGTGCCTCCAAGGTCTCGGCGTCGGCGTCGGCCGGGATGGGGACGGATAAGTCGTGCATCGCTGCTTGCAGGGCGTCGTGGGCGTTCTCGCCCGAGTTGGCGACGTGGCTGATGACCAACACTTCGGTGACGGCGCTGCTGCCGCTGTCAGCTCGAGGGAGAGGGTCGTCGAAGACCACCACGTCGGAGGGGTATGCGTCGAGCGATGCCGTGTCGGAATCGACGAGCATCGGGTCGGTGGAGCCGACCGACTCCAAGTCTGCAGCAGGCTCGCTGGAGACGTGAAGTTGGTCGAGGAGGCTGACGAGGCGGCTCTCGGGGTAGTCCGTGCCCGCGTCCGACGTGGGCTCGTCGGAGATGCGAGCCTCGCCGAGCAGATCGGCGAGGCGGCTCGTCGCGCAGGCGTAGTTGACGCCTTGCAGCGCGTCGGGGCAAACGCCATCGGGCGCAGCAGGCTGGCTGCGCTCGCGGGGGAGGAAAAGGGTTCCCGTCCAGAACAGGTCTACGGACGACGGTGCACCTGGCCCCACGGTGGGCGCCAAATGTCGGGTGGTAGGTGCGACATATGCCAACGGGTGGCTTATCATTGTGGGAGCCAGTAAGACATCGCCGGTGCCTGGAAACGGGATGAGGCGAAGACATGCACGCCGGCGGATCTTACCCAGGTTCGGGGCTCTCCGTGGAGATAACACCCCTAGTCCTGCTCTGCGGGGCCTCCGCATGATCACTAGATCAGAACGAGTTGCTACAAATGCTCCTTGAGCTGTATGGTTCAAGGAAGAAGAAGAGCAAGGCTAGCTCTCACTTCCCTCTCTATATGGTGTGTGTAACTTTAAGAAGCCAACCCTTTGCATGGGTGCCCCGGGGGGTTTATATAGGGCTACCCCCCGGGGGTACAATTGTAATCCGGTTGGGCGCGGGTCCCAGTCATCAGTGTCTGTGCTCGCCGGCTTCTCCGCTGGCCATTGGGGCCCGCCGACTGGTGGGTCCCGCCGGCTGCCGGCCTCTTGGTCGACAGGCCGGCCCCACCGCCTGGGGGTCTTGTCGGCGGCTGTTTACTGTAGCCTCGCCCTTGATGATGAGGGCTTTGTCGAGATAAGCGTGGCTACAGTGTGCCGCCTCGAGGGCTCTCACTGTAGCCTTACCTCGTCTTGTCTCCTTAATGTGGCACATGTTTCGAGGGAGGGGGGTAGCCGGCTTTTGGGGGCCGGCTACGCCCCTGGCCGACTGGGGGGAGGCCAGGCCGCCTTCGTGCCTCTCTCTGGCCGAAGGGGCCCGCCGCCCGTGGGCCGTATTGGCGTCTGTCATGGATGACGTTGAGGCCGGCATGGCTACAGTGCCGAGCCGGACGGGAGATGGCCGACCCGTACGGCGTCCTGTGGCCATGCCTGCCTCGGGATTCGGGGGTAGTGGGCCGCACTGTAGCCACACCCCATCTTGTCACCGTTATGTGGGCGTGGTTTCGGTGGGTGCGCTCTTGGCCGGCTTCTTGGAGTCGGCGCTCTTCATGGCCGACTCTGGGGAGTCGGCGTTCTCCATGGCCGGCTTCCTGGAGTCGGCCATCTCGTAGTTATCTTGGGGGAGGTTTCTGAGGCTGGGTCGCCTCCCGAGAGTCGGCTCCTGGGGTAGCCGGCTGGGGGAAGGCAGCCCAAATGTTTTGAATGTTTGAAGGCTCGAATGGCCTGATAATTTTTGAAGAGCCAGGGGTAGTCGGTTAAGCTACCCGTGGCCATTTACTCCGACAATATCAGGATCTTTCCAACACAAGGTGGTTGCCAAAGGATAAAATGTAAAATGGAAAGGTGAAGATCACCATGACTCTTGTATAAGGTAAAAGACAAAAGTAAAAGATAGGCCCTTCGCAGAGGAAACAGAGGTTGTCAGGTGCTTTTAAGGTTGGATGCACGAAATCTTAATGCAAAAGAACGTCACTTTATATTGCCAGTTGTGATATGGACCATTATTATGCAGTCCGTCGCTTTTATTGCTTCCATATCACAAGATCGTATAAAGTTTATTTTCTCCACACTAATAAATCATACATATTTAGAGAGCAATTTTTATTGCATGCAACATGACAACTTACTTGAAGGATCTTACTCAATCCATAGGTAGATATGGTGGACTCTCATGGCAAAACTGGGTTTAAGGGTATTCGGAAGCACAAGTAGTATCTCTACTTGGTGCAAAGAATTTTGCTAGCATGAGAGGGAAAGGCAAGCTCAACATACAATATACTTTATTTCGGATATAAGAAAACATAACCCATTACGTTGTCTTCCTTGTCCAACATCAACTCTTTAGCATGCCATATTTTAATGAGTGCTCACAATCATAAAAGATGCCCAAGATAGTATATTTATATGTGAAAACCTCTCTTTCTTTATTACTTCCTATTAATTCCAACGTTGACCAAAACGTTTGTCAACTCTCAACAACTTTTATTCATCATACTCTTTATATGTGAAGTCATTACTCTCCATAAGATCAATATGATCTCTTTACTTCTTTTTATTCTTTCTCTTTTCTCTCAAGATCATACCAAGATAATCAAGCCCTTGACTCAACACTAATCTTTATTATATATAGCTCATGAACTCGATTACATAGAAGGATCATAAAGCAAAACTCAAAACTAAATCATACTAAAACTTTATTCCACTAGATCAAGATATTACCAAAAGGATCAAACTAAGAAAAACGGTAAAGATAGGAGTGTGATGGTGATACGATACCGGGGCACCTCCCCCAAGCTTGGCAGTTGCCAAGGGGAGTGCCCATACCCATGTGATTATGTCTCCTTCCTCGGAAGTGATGGTGATGGGGTTGTTGATGATGTAGGCTTGTCGTCCATCTTCCAAGGCATAGGCTCACCATCATAGAAGGATGATCGAGTCTCCCAGATCCTTAAATCCGCAGCCAAACTCATCCTCTTGAATCTATATTCATACTCACGGTTTTGGTTTTGCAGGTCATAGATCTGGGCTTGGAGGTGCTCGATTTTCTCATGAAGCTTGAAGATGGCCTCCCCAATGTCCTTGGCGTCCAGCTTGTGGTTGTTGGTGAACTCCGTGATCATTATGTGATTGGTGTCGAGTCCATGCTCCACCATCTCCTGACACTTGAAAACTTGTTGCTCCATTGCTCCAAGCCTTGTCTCCACGCTTCCGGTCCTCCTTGGTCCCTCAACATCGCGGATGTGCAGCACCCCCTCATGCATCTCAATGGTTTGAGGATGTTGCGGCACTTCCGCGAGGTAGGGGTTGATGACCTTCTCGAAGAACTTGTCCTTGGGGGCACTTGGAGACGTCATGGCAATCTAGATCTGTCAGAAAAACAACTCGAAACAAAAACAGAGGATAATTGCATGATACGGTGGTCAAAACCTTCGGGAGATTACATAATGAATTTTTACCGACCAAAAGAAGTATCGTGCAAGAAAACGGAGTCCGGAGGGCACACGAGGTGCCCACGAGGCAGGTTTACCAATTCTCGTGGACGCCTCGTGTCCTTCCCGGACTAC
Organism: Triticum aestivum; assembly: GCF_018294505.1. Taxonomy (NCBI): domain Eukaryota; kingdom Viridiplantae; phylum Streptophyta; class Magnoliopsida; order Poales; family Poaceae; genus Triticum; species Triticum aestivum. The sequence goes on from NC_057799.1 coordinate 65,153,943, forward strand.
TTCTTATTTTCCTATTTTCTTAAATATTCCAAAACGGAGAAAAATTGTCATTAGAACTATTTTGGAGTCGGTTTACTTACCGTACCACATACCTATTCCTTTTCAGAGTCTGAAACGTTCTGGAAAGTGTCCCTTATGTATTCCTCCGGGGTTACGGTTTCAATAACATTAGTTTCAAAATTTATAGGATTACCTAAGATATAATGTTTGATTCTTTGACCGTTCACCACCTTCGGATTTGTGCCTTCGAAGTTGTTGATTTTTATGGCACCGGAACGATAGACCTCCTCGATAACGGAAGGACCTTCCCATTTGGAGAGAAGTTTTCCTGCAAAAAATCTGAAACGAGAGTTGAATAGCAACACATAATCACCTACATTGAACTCACGCTTTTGTATCCTTTTGTCATGCCATCTTTTAACTTTTTCTTTAAATAGTTTGGCATTCTCATAGGCTTGAGTTCTCCATTCATCAAGTGAGCTAATGTCAAATAGCCTCTTCTCACCGGCAAGTTTGAATCATAACTGAGCTCTTTAATGGCCCAATATGCCTTATGTTCTAGTTCGAGAGGTAAGTGACAAGCTTTTCCATAAACCATTTTATACGGAGACATACCCATAGGATTTTTATATGAAGTTCTATAGGCCCATAAAGCATCATCAAGGTTCTTGGACCAATTCTTTCTATATCTATTAACAGTCTTTTGCAAAATTAATTTGAGCTCTCTATTACTCAATTCTACTTGACCACTAGACTGCGGGTGATACGGAGATGCAATTCTATGATTAACATCATACTTACCAAGCATTTTACGAAAAGCACCATGAATAAAATGTGAACCACCATCAGTCAGTAAATATCTAGGGACTTCAAACCTCGGAAAAATAACTTCTTTAAGCATCTTAATAGAGGTGTTATGATCAACACTACTAGTTGGAATAGCCTCTACCCACTTAGTAATGTAATCAACAGCAACTAAAATATGTGTATACCCATTAGAGGAAGGAAACGGTCCCATATAATCAAAGCCCCAAACATCAAATGGTTCAATAACGAGTGAATAACTCATAGGCATTTCTTAACATCTACTAATATTACCAATTCTTTGACATTCATCACAAGACAAGGCAAACTTACGGGCATCTTTGAAGAGAGTAGACCAATAAAAACCGGATTGCAATACCTTATGTGCAGTTCTATCTCCAGCGTGGTGTCCTCCATAAGCCTCGGAGTGACACTTGCGTAGGATCTGTTCCTATTCATGCTCAAGTACACAACGTCTAATAACACCATCTACTCCGTCTTTATAAAGGTGTGGGTCATCCCAGAAGTAATGTCTTCAATCATAGAAAAACTTTTTTCTTTTGCTGGTATGTGAAACTAGGTGGTATAAATTTAGCAACAATGTAATTAGCATAATCAGCATACCATGGAGCAGTACGAGAGGCATTTATGATAGCTAATTGTTCATCAGGGAAGCTATCATCAATAGGTAGTGGGTCATCAAGAACATTCTCTAACCTAGACAAGTTGTCTGCAATGGGGTTCTCAGCTCCCTTTCTATCAATAATATGCAAACCAAATTCTTGTAGCAAGAGAACCCATCTGATAAGTCTAGGTTTAGCATCTTTCTTTTCCATAAGGTATTTAATAGTAGCATGATCAGTGTGAACAGTTACTTTAGAATCAACAATATAAGATGTGAACTTATCACAAGCAAATACAACTGCTAAATATTCTTTTTCAGTAGTAGCATAATTTCTCTGGGCATTGTCTAGAGTTTTACTAGCATATTGGATAACATTTAATTTCTTATCAACTCTTTGTCCTAGAACAGCACCTACAACATAATCACTAGCATCACACATAATTGCAAAGGATAAATTCCAATCAGGTGGCTGAACAATGGGTGCAGAAGTCAAAGCTTTCTTAAGTATTTCAAATGCTTCTACACAATCATCATCAAAGATAAAAGGAATATCTTTTTGTAAGAGATTAGTCAGAGGCCTGGAGATTTTAGAGAAGTCCTTAATGAACCTCCTATAAAAACCGGCATGACCAAGGAAACTTCTTATACCTTTAATGTCCTTGGGACACGGCATCTTTTCAATAGCATCAACTTTAGCTTTATCAACTTCAATACCTCTTTCAGAAATTTTATCCCCAAGACAATACCTTCATTAACCATAAAGTGACACTTCTCCCAATTCAAGACAAGGTCAGTTTCTTCACATCTCTGCAAAACTCGATCAAGGTTGCTCAAGCAATCATCAAAATAAGTTCCATATACGGAGAAATCATCCATGAAAACCACAACAATCTTTTCACAAAAATCAGAGAATATAGCCATCATGCATCTTTAAAAGGTAGCAGGTGCGTTACATAAACCAAAAGGCACACGTCTATAAGCAAAGGTACCGAAAGGGCAAGTAAAAGTGGTCTTTTCTTGATCCTCTTTTTACACAGGTATTTGAGAGAAACCAAAATAACCATCTAGAAAGCAAAAATGTGTATGTTTGGATAATCTTTCTAGCATTTGATCAATAAAAGGTAAAGGGTAATGATCTTTTTTAGTAGCTTTATTTAATTAGCGGAAATCAATTACCATTCTATAACCTGTAATAATTCTTTGTGGGATCAATTCATCTTTATCATTAGGAACAATAGTAATACCTCCCTTCTTAGGGACACAATGGACAAGACTTACCCACTGACTATCAGCAATGGCATAAATTATACCTGCCTCCAGAAGCTTTAGTATTTCTTTTCTTACCACTTCTTTCATCTTAGGATTTAACCGTCGTTGGTGATCAACAACCGGTTTAGCATCTTTCTCCAATTTTATTTTGTGTTGGCATAGAGTGGGACTAATGCCCTTAAGATCATCAAGAGTATATCCAATAGCAGCACAATGCTTCTTCAGAGTTTTCAATAATCTCTTTTCTTCATGCTCTGGAAGGTTAGCACTAATAATAACAGGATATATATTTTTCTCATCAAGATAAGCATATTTAAGAGTATTAGGTAACAGTTTAAGCTCAAACACGGGATCACCCTTGGGTGGAGGAGGATCCCCTAGGATTTCAACAGGCAAGTTGTGTTTCAAAATAGGTCCCTGTTTAAAGAATACTTCATCTATTTCTCTTCTTTCATTCATAAACATATCATTTTCATGATCTAGCAAATATTGTTCTAACGGATCATTAGGAGGCACGGCAATAGAAGCAAGACCAATAATTTCATCTTTACTAGGTAATTCTTTATCATGGGGTTGTCTACAAAATTTAGCAAAATTAAACTCATGAGACATATCCCCCAAACCAATAGTAACAACATCCTTTTTGCAGTCTATCCTAGCATTAACATTATTCAAGAAGGGTCTACCAAATATAATGGGACAGAAGTCATCTTGTGGGGAACCAAGAACAAGAAAATCAGCAGGATATTTAACTTTCCCACACAAGACTTCAACATCTCTAACAATCCCAACTGGTGAAATAGTGTCTCTATTGGCAAGCTTAATTGTAACATCAATTTCCTCTAACTCAGCAGGTGCAATATCATGCATAATTTCTTTGTATAAGGAATGAGGTATTGCACTTGCACTAGCACCCATATCACATAATCATGATAACAATGATCTCCTATCTTAACAGAAATAACAGGCATGCCTACAACAGGTCTTTGTTTATTTTAGTATCAGGTCTAGCAATTCTAGCAGCTTCATTACTGAAGTAAATAACATGCCCGTCAATATTATTAGCCCAGAGATCTTTAACCATAGAAATACTAGGTCCAACTTTAATTTGCTCAGGGGGTTTGGGTGTCCTAATATTACTTTTGTTGACCACAGTTGAAGCTTTAGCATGATCCTTTATTCTAACAGGGACAGGTGGTTTCTCAATGTAAGCAGTAGGAACGGCAGATCATTATAAGTGATAGTCTTTTCTTCAAGTTTAATAGGTCCAACTACTTTTACTTCAATGGGAGGATTATATTTAAACCACTTCTCCTTAGGGAGATCAACATGAGTAGCAAAGGATTCACAAAAAGAAGCTACTATGTCAGAGTCAAGTCCATATTTAGTGCTAAATTCACGGAAAACATCGGTATCCATAAAAGATTTAACACAATCAAACTTAGGTGTTATACCTGACTCCTTACCTTCGTCGAGGTCCCAATCTTCAGAGTTGCATTTAATTCTTTCCAATAAATCCCATTTGAATTCAATAGTCTTCATCATAAAAGAACCAGTACAAGAAGTATCGAGCATGGAGCGATTATTGAGAGAAAGCCGAGCATAAATTTTTTGAATAATAATTTCTCTTGAGAGCTCATGATTGGGGCATGAATATAACATTGACTTAAGCCTCCCGCAAGCTTGAGCGATGCTTTCTCATTCGCGAGGCCTAAAATTATATATATAATTACGATCACGATGAACAAGATGCATAGGATAAAACTTCTAATGAAATTCCAATTTCAATCGGTTGTAGTTCCATGATCCCATATCATCACATAGCCTAAACCATGTCAATGCCTTTCCCTTCAAATATAAATGGAAGACCTTCTTCTTGATAACATCCTCGGGCATACCTACAAGCTTAAATAATCAACAAACTTCATCCACATAGATTAGGTGCATTTCGGGATGTAATGTTCCATCACCTGTGAAAGGATTAGCTAGCAGTTCCTCTATCATACCCGAAGGAATTTCAAAGTAAACATTTTCAGTAGGTTCAGTAGGTTGAGGAGCAACTCATTGTTCTACTGGTCGGGGTGAAGATACCTCGAACAAGCCCCTCAAAGGATTATGTTCCATAGTAACAAGTGACAGTAAATTTCAGCACACTATATAAATTTTTCCTTACCAAATTCCACCTACCAAAGGCGCTTCACTCCCCGGCAACGGTGCTAGAAAAGAGTATTGATGACCCACAAGTATAGGGGATCTATCGTAGCCTTTTCGATAAGTAAGAGTGTCGAACCCAACGAGGAGCAGAAGGAAATGATAAGCGGTTTTCAGCAAGGTATTCTCTGCAAGCACTGAAATTATCGGTAACAGATAGTTTTGTGATAAGGTAATTTGTAACGGGTAAGAAGTAATGAAAGTAAATAAAGTGCAGCAAGATGGCCCAATCCTTTTTGTAGCAAAGGGCAAGCCTGGACAAACTCTTATATAGAAAAAAGCGCTCCCGAGGACACATGGGAATTATCGTCAAGCTAGTTTTCATCACGCTCATATGATTCACGTTCGTTACTTTGATAATTTGGTATGTGGGTGGACCGGTGCTTGGGTACTGCCCTTTCTTGGACAAGCATCCCACTTATGATTAGCCCCTATTGCAAGCATCCGCAACTACAAAAGAAGTATTAAGGTAAACCTAACCATAGCATGAAACATATGGATCTAAATCAACCCCTTACGAAGCAACTCATAAACTAGGGTTTAAGGTTCTGTCACTCTAGCAACCCATCATCTACTTATTACTTCCCAATGCCTTCCTCTAGGCCCAAGCAATGGTGAAGTGTCATGTAGTTGATGTTCACATAACACCACTAGAGGAAAGACAACATAGATCTCATCAAAATATCAAACAAATACAAAATTCACATGACTACTTATAGCAAGACTTCTCCCATGTCCTCAGGAACAAACGTAACTACTCACAAATCATATTCATGTTCATAATCTGAGGGGTATTAATATGCATAAAGGATCTGAACATATGATCTTCCACCAAATAAACCAACTAGCATCAACTACAAGGAGTAATCAACACTACTAGCAACCCATAGGTACCAATCTAAAGTTTTGGGACAAAGATTGGATACAAGAGATGAACTAGGGTTTGAGAGGAGATGGTGTTGGCGAAGATGTTGATAGAGATTGACCCCCTCCCCAAGAGAGGATCATTGGTGATGACGATGGCGATGATTTCCCCCTCCCGGAGGGAAGTTTCCCAGGTAGAACAGCTCTGCCGGAGCCCTAGATTGGTTCCGCCAAGGCTCCGCCTCGTGGCGGCGGAGTTTCTTCCCGAAAGCTTGCTTATGATTTTTCCCAGTGTAAAAGACTTCATACAGCAGAAGATGGACACCAGAGGCCTGCCAAGGGGCCCACAAGGCAGGGGGCGTGCCCAGGGGGTAGGGCGCGCCCCCACCCTCATGGATGGTGGGTGGCCCCCCTCTGGTAGTTTCTTCGCTCAGTATTTTTATTGATTCCAAAAATAACTTCCGTGGAGTTTCAGGACTTTTGGAGTTGTGCAACATAGGTCTCTAATATTTGCTCCTTTTCCAGCCCAGAATTCCAGCTGCCGGCATTCTCCCTCTTCATGTAAACCTTGTAAAATAAGAGAGAATAGGCATAAGTATTGTGACATAACGTGTAATAACAGCCCATAATGCAATAAATATCGATATAAAAGCATGATGCAAAATGGACATATCAGGTATTCTATTGATTCACTTGATGTATGTTTTGGTGGTCAACTTGCGGGTTCCGTGACTTTGGGAATCTATGCATAGGGGTTGTCACATGTTTTCGTTTTGACTCTCCGGTAGAAACTTTGGGGCACTCTTCGAAGTTCTTTGTGTTGGTTGAATAGATGAATCTGAGATTGTGTGATGCATATCGTATAGTCATACCCATGGATTCTTGAGGTGACATTGGAGTATCTAGGTGACATTAGGGTTTTGGTTGATTTGTATCTTAAGGTGTTATTCTAGTACGAACTCTGGGATAGATCGAACGGAAAGAATAGCTTCGTGTTATTTTACTACGGACTCTTGAATAGATCGATCAGAAAGGATAACTTTGAGGTGGTTTCGTACCCTACAATAATCTCTTCGTTTGTTCTTCGCTATTAGTTACTTTGGAGTGACTCTTTGTTTCATGTTGAGGGATAGTTATATGATCCAATTATGTTATTATTGTTGAGAACTTGCACTAGTGAAAGTATGAACCCTAGGCCTTGTTTCCCAGCATTGCAATACCGTTTATGCTCACTTTTATCGCTTGCTACCTTGCTGTTTTTATATTTTCAGATTACAAATACTCATATCTATCATCCATATTACACTTGTATCACCATCTCTTCGCCGAACTAGTGCACCTATACAATTTACCATTGTATTGGGTGTGTCGGGGACACAAGAGACTCTTTGTTATTTGGTTGCAGGGTTGTTTGAGAGAGACCATCTTCATCCTACGCCTCCCACGGATTGATAAACCTTAGGTCATCCACTTGAGGGAAATTTGCTACTATCATACAAACCTCTGCACTTGGAGGCCCAACAACGTCTACAAGAAGAAGGTTGCGTAGTAGACATCATTGTGGCACTAGCATTATCGGCAGGTTCCTCTCGAAGTGGATACTCTAGAACATGTTCCTTTTTATCGTGCTTGAGAACAATTCTCAGATTTCTATACCAGGTGGTAAAGTTAGTTCCATTCAGTTTATCCTTTTCCAGAATTGATTTCAATGCAAAGTTGGGTTGAGCAGGTGGTGCCATTGATCTACAATAGAAAATATGCAATCACTAAGCAATGTGTTTATGTAGAGTAATTCAAGCCTTAAATATAAATACTCCCACTGAAGTTGGCATCCCTCCGCCAACTCTCAGTGATTCAGGATCCGACTAGCACATGCGACTAGTGAGCTTTAGCATCACTGCTAGACAACATGCCTATCCGGTAAGCAACTCCTTGCTAATCGTATCTCCATATGACTCCTGTCAGTTGGGAAGGTATCTGATACCCTGACCCCCAACCTTCTTTGCCACAAGGACCAAAACCATTTTGATAGCCTTGTCAAGTTAACCTGATGCAGTGCATGTCCGTGTCCGACATGAACTCTTCAGTTCAAGGACACCTAGCAGCACCCTAATTTTATGAGCCCACTACTAAACGTACTTGATGTGCGAAGGTGCAACATCGGGGATGGCAAATTGCTTGATATTAACGAGGGATCTTTCTATGATTCTAACATGCATAGAAAACAAGAAGCATGACAATCACAAATAAACATATATTGTGAAATAGTATGGCTCCTTCATCGATGTTCTTCCAGGTCGGCTCTGACTCTGATGACCATCTAGGAACTCCATCTTGTTTGTCACGCTGGGACACCAAGCCACCGACCTGATCTCTATTATCCAACTACTACATCCCGTAATGAATTTTACATAGTCACAAGTCGACACGCAAGTCGTTATACAATATAATGACAACACTTTGGCTCCTGGCGGCTGACAAACATGGCACGCAGGCCATGTATAATTTAGACACATGCATCACATACACATGAGCTATACTATTCACATCAAACCTGCTAAACAAAGTTACGCATAGAATCGCATTCTATCGGTTTGAGCGATTGTGTACGAAATACAAGGCGCTACACACATGGCGGTAGCGGGCGGGGTTCGAAGGGGCAGCGCCCCTCGTGGGTGCGGCAGCGCCCGACGTTTTCGGAAATCCCAGATCACATCTGAGCTCCGGTCACGCTGAATTTTCCAATCTGACCGATCTTTATCGATCATCGTGAGTCCGATTCGGATTTACGTTTCACTGTTAACCCCGATGGCGGATACCGGCCGGTAGGGGTAGGTTGTGTCACGACCTCATCGACTCCGATCATCAGAAAACATAGCCACATCGATCCCCATGTGCAATTGACCTCATCCCGTGCACACAGTCGATCTCCTCAACGACAACAGATCTCATCTATCGCCTCCACATATCTAATATGCATATGATCCGACTTCAAATCCTATAGCAGAGGCTCTGATACCACTGTTGGGTTCTATGGTAGGGTGCGTCGACTGCGAATTAAAAAATTCCTACGCGCAGAACAACCAAGAACATGCTACGGGAGATGGATCATAGATCGTTACCACTAGACGCGCAGTGTCGTGCAACGGAAGAAGAGTTGGGGCAGCGCGTCTCCTTCTCATCCGAACTCCCTCGAACAGCCGGTCATCGGTTCCCACGTACAGGTTCGCCGGAGCGGCACAAGTGCACCGCCTCTAACGGTATCCGTGCGTGCAGGAGGAACACCGTGCGGCGGACTGCTAGGTCCGATCACACAATCAACGATCGAGTGGAGGTGGCTATTCACAACACATGCAAACCCTGGTGACAACGCCGAAGCGATCAATCTCATGAGTGTGCCGCACCCCCACTTTATATAGGCGTCCGTCGAGGGCTCAACACTTGGGCCTCGCATGGACCCTAAAGCCCAAAATCTGTTCGGCCTGGATCTGTGTAACATCCCAATTTTCCTAAATTAGGATGTTATTAGATCATTCATATGCATATCATATTTTTATTGCATTATTTGTTTTTCTGCAATATTGGAATCATTATGCAACTCAAGGAAAGTTATTTGAGTGGAGATAACATGACTTCTCCCCTGTTTAAAAATGTTCATAATGTGCAGAATATTATTTTCAGTTCATTTGATATGTTCTGGAATTCTTTTTGCAATCTTCAAAATATTTAATTGACTGTTTTGTTGCTGTTATGTGTGGCCTATTGCATAAAAACTATTTTCGAAAATTGCATTAGGTGAGGAACTAGTGTTCCTGTAATTTATATTAGTAGTATACATTTTAATGTGTGTCTATGTATTTTATTTAGTTTTTATACTGTTGTTTTATTTCTAGTTATTTACTGCTGTGGTTTTGTTAAAAAAAAGGAACACAGCACGCAGCGCCACAGCACGGCAGCCACGCGGCCCAGCACCGCGGCCCACCTAACCCCGCGCAGCCGCGCCCGAGCCCGAGTCGATCTACGCCCCTGTTTGACCCCGTGACCTTTCAGGGCACCGCACGCGAGCCAACCTCCGCGAGGAACCCCGCAGCCTTTTTCCCCGTCTCCTGTTGCTACACGCGTGAGCTAGGGCGAAGCCGATCTCGCGAGGAGCTCCGCAGTCCGCCGCCTTCGCCGGACGACCTCGCCACCGTAAGGACGCCCCGGCCGCTCCACTTATCACCGTTCGAACCCCCTCTCGACGCCGCTCTCGCTGACTCCTTCTCGTGGCCATAAACACAGCAGAGGGAGAGGAACGAGCTCGACCACCGCCGCCGGAGCCGCCGCATTCAGGTCTTCACCGCCGCCGGCACAGTCCGCCTCGCCGCCGTCCGACACCGCCACCGCCTCCGCCACTCGTCGCTGAACCCATCCGCCACTTCACTTTCGCCGGAGACCCACCGGAGAGCCGCCGCCGCCGACGCCCGACCACCGCCGCTGTTTTTCCTCTGTTTTTTGGTGAGCACGCACGCACAGGAGGTCCTCCAGCCAATCACATACTGCCACGTGGCAACCAGCTACAGTACACGCACGAACAGTGCAGGAGTTTTCTATTGTTTTCGTTTTTCTTTCCAGATTTGTTCTCTAACTTCTTTTAGCTATATCTTTTATTCTATAAGTCCAATTTAGGTAATTCTTTTTCCTATGCACTCACAAAAATCAGCACATTATCACAGTACCAACTTTGCACATGTTTGCACTGTTAAAATTTGAATTCGTTTGAATTCAAATCGAACCTTCTGGAGGCCGTAACTTTGAAACCGTATGCCGGATTCGAGTGTTTATTGTTGCATTGTGACCATAGTGCAATTTAGGTGTTGTTAAGCTACTGTTGTTGAGTTTTAAAAATGGTTTTCTTGCTGTTGGTTTTATTTTGGTTCTATTCGTGTTTCGATGATTGATTTGTTGAATTGTGTGAAACGTGTAGATTGTCCGGAGTGCGACGCGAACTATTGTCAGGAGTGTGACTTTCTGAACCAGAACCAAGGCAAGTTACATGTTGATCATCCTTTACCTATTGTTTTCTATGCATGTAGTTATATCACACTATGAATATATGCATGTATAGGATTACTATATTATTTTGCTATGCTGTTGAGCTATCTTCCCGTCTTTGCAAATCGTGGTAGTCGTAGTTTGCTATGCTTTGTAGACGGGGGTGGTTTGTGTATTCATTGAGTTTATGTGAGGATTATATATATATAACTAAATTGAGTAGTAACTCAGTATTTAACTCACCTCTGGGCGGAAGTGGTATTGCTTGGTGTTGAGGGAAGGCATCATGGGGTCTTGCACCTTTTCTAAGGCCATGCGCTCATGAGAGTGCACCCTAAGTGGAATGCCGCCCAGGTTCAAAAAGATCAGACATACTTAGTGACTAGTAGCTTCCATGTGCGACCACTGGCTATATGGGCTCTGGCTTAGTTGATCAGTTGTTGGAACCCTGGCCCAGACAGTGTCGACAGATGTAGCATATATAGGTGGGATGTGGCCGTCGAGTGGTTAAGGGAACCTCTTCTGAAATACTTCATCTCAATCTTCGGATTGGGTCCAGTGGGTAAAGCGTACTAAACTCTGCACAGTATTAAAACTAATCATGATTAGCCGTGTCCCCGGTTATGGGTAAATTTGAGCGACCATGCCATTACAGTTGTTGGATGATCTTGACAGATGTGACACTTAATAATATTTGTGGGCAACTTAATAAAAGGGTAGGTTGGAGTTGATTTTGCCAACTCAACCTTGTGTATTTATTTGTAGTAATAAAAGAACTAATTTTTTTGACTATTAGGTAGTTATTAGGATAAAATCAGCTTTCTGCAAAAATAAGCCCTCAAGCCTTCCTTTTGTTGTACTATGCATATACATGTAGGTCTGCTTTATTATTACTCCTGTGTAACTTGCCAATACATTCAAAGTATTGACCTATATGGCTGCAACGTCTCATGTTGCAGGATTTTCAGACGAAGAGTAAGGTACCGTTAGGGTCGCGAGTCTGCACTCAGCATCGCCAGTGGGCTATGATGGGACTCATCGTTATTTCTGCTACTTTCCGCTGTTTGGTTGAATAAAGCTAGCCAAGTGCTATGCAGATTGTTTTATTTTATATACTCTGGATCATACATTGTAATAAATGATGCACTTGCTATTCTGGTATTCATCTATACTGTGTGTGCTAGCGAGTTCGATCCAGGGACTAGCACGGTAAGCACAGAGACTCAAATCCTTTGAGGTTTGGTCGTTACAGATGGTATCAGAGCAGTGTGTTGACTGTAGGACGTGACCCTAGAAAATGGATTAGAAAAGCCATAGGAGTGAAAATTATTTTATAAACTAGGTATACTTCTTACTGTTTATTAGTTAACCCCCTCAAGTATCTTGAACAGTTAAGTAGGAACTAGTGCTGAGACCACCATTCATGTTTGTTTTATATTGCAACGTTATCGTGTTAGCGTATCTGATTATGCCCACTTTCGTGGTATGAAGATACTAGATTGTTTGCTTGATTGATAGTTGTTTGTTAAATTGCTTAGTGTCAAAATTATTCGACTATATATATATACACTACAAAAAAAACACTTCCGTGATGATACGTGTTTGTCACAGTAGGTCGCGTTTTTTGTCATGCATGTACATCCATGACAAATTTATGACAGAATCAAGATAGTCATACCTGTGCTGTCGTAGAAGTGTTCCATGACATTACCAAAATTATCATCACGGAAGTGTCCACTTCCATGACGATAAATCGCGCGTCACAGAAGTGCTTTCGTCAAGGGTGACTGACACGTGGCATCCACCGTAACGGAACGCCGGTAAACTATCGGGTCGGGTTTTGGATCCGATAACCCGTTAACAACCCCGACCAATGGGGATTTTCCACGTGTAAAATCATCATTGGCTGGAGGAAACACGTGTCGGCTCACCGTTGGGACAGATGTCATCCGATCATTGGACCGAAGGTGCCTATGATACGGCGACACGTGGCACGGCCCAACAGAGGCCCATTCCTGTGAAAAGGCCGGCCCGTTTGACTTGGTCAAAAGGTGGCGGGCCGGCCCACGGAAAGCCTATTAACGGCCTGTTCGCATATAGCCCATTTACAACCCGCAAACCCAGGGCCCGTTACGCCCTATCCGAATTAGGCCCAGTAGCGTCATCTGGGCCGTCCAATATGATTCAGCCCGTTTTAATTTCGGGCCCATGTGTGGCCCATGACTTCTTTCGGCCCATATGAGGACCTTTGTAACTCTTGGCCCATTAACGGCCCGTGGTGAAACTGGCCCGTAATGAACAGTGTATCACTTTATACCCATTAACGGCCCGTTATTCCATTGGGCTGTTTCGAGCCCAAGTTATCTTTCGGCCTTCTCAGGGCCCATTGATTCTTGGGCTCATTTGCAGCATTCGGTTACATACGGGCCGTTACTGTCATTTTCTGCTTGTGGGCCAAATTCAGCCCGTCGTTACAGTCGGCCCGTTTGCGGACCGTTAATATGTTGGGCCATTTTCATGTCAAAAATACCCGTTGGGCTGTTTTCATAGAGTTATCAAATACGGCCTATTAACGGCCCGTTATGGTCCACGAATAGTATGGCCCATGATTGGCGAAATGATGATACGCCCCGTAGAAGGCGCATGGATCCTACGGCCCGTATGAGGTCCATGGATAGTACGGCCCGTAGAAGGCCCATGGATCGTACGGCCCGTAGAAGGCCCATGGACCCTACGGCCCGTAGAAGGCCCATGGACCCTAAGGCCCGTATAGAAGGCCGACGGATCCTACGGCCGGACGAAGGCCCATGGATCATACGGCCTGCAGGAGGCCCATGGTTACAACAGTCCGTGTGTTGCCACGATTATTTTGGCCTAGTTACCAAAAATAGGCTATTGTGGCCACTAGAAAAAACAGAAAAAGAACTGCAGTGACTACAAGCAAACAACTAAACAAGACAATAAGGAAATAAATAAGCAAGCAATTAACGCTAGCCTATTACCGCTATTACACATATTACATCCACTGGGCATCAAAGTTCGCCACCAGTGCAAATATAGGGAACAAAGCAACACATTACATACACTGGCCGTCAAAATTGGCCACCAGTGTAAATAAACGCGGCAGCAAAACAAGAGCATAACTAAAACAACTTCAGAAGAGCTCAAGAAACGTTATCCTGGGTATCCACCATGCTGGCAATAAGCTTAGCAAGCTGATTAGCTTTGTCCTATTTGGCGCTAAAATCCTCCAACGCTCGCTGTTGCACCAGAAAGTATGCATCTGAATGCTCTAGGGACTTCCGCAGTCCTTCCGCTTCTTGTCGTAGCACAGCTGATCGATGTCTTTCAGCTTGTAGTTGAGACTCAAGAAACCGAACTGATTCAGAAAGTGAGTTTGAATAGCTTGTGCAAGCGGTAGTGGCCAGTAACTCGAACACTAAACCAAGACAGGACTTTGGGGTTGTCTCGCTGTCTTCAAGATAGTCTTCCTTAGCTGTTTTATCAGCTTTGTTGGAGACCAACAAGGATGTGTCACTATCCTGAACCTTATCTGCATTACTTCCTTTACCATTGCTTAATAAGGAACTCTTCCCCAATATTCTGTCAGCATTCTAAAAGAAGAAACAAGCAGACACATAACAAGTTTAGCATGTACTAGTATATGAAACTCATTTCAGTGAACCAGTTCATTAGTAAGGTGGACAGGATTAAACTACCAAGTCTTCTATTGCCAAGTAGTAGTACATAATAAAAGCATCAAACAAACATATATCTATGTCCTATGGTCACTGCATTGTCTTGCCAAATCAAAATAGAGACACGGTTCAAATCATATCAGTTCAAGACAAAGCAGCAGTGAAAGAATACAAAGCGTGGGAAACTACACGGCACAACAAGATTTCAGATGGGTACCACGGGTCTACATGTACAACAACACTATTGGCTCTGTTGTGATGCTAGTAATGTGCATGATATGAAAGTCAACTGTATACACAATTGAAATTGAAATCAACAGAGCTATTGATAAGAGCAAACCTGTTAAAGAAACATGCGTGAACATACCTGCTGTGCCATTGGAGTTTCGATTGGATCCTTTAATTTAAAAATAAGTTTGTATGAGTAAATACAGTGATAAAAGAGCAAAGCAATCATAGTTAAAAAAGGCACGCCTAAGCGAGCGCTTAAGCGCGCCTAGGCTCTAGGCGTTGGCAAAATGCATTGCGCATAACTACGCATAATCTGTGCATAACTGCGCATAAGCATGCGCTTTGGTCAGTAAAGCGCAAGGCGGTGGCAAAACGCAGAATTAACGCCTAGCGCTTTTTTGAACTATGATAGCAATGGAATCTTAAATTAGAATAGTTGTTCTTCAGGTTTAGGAACTTGTTCTACATGAACAGAGTACAGTAAGACGCAAGAATATAATACTTAAAAATAGAAAATGAGCTCATAGACCTTACCACATTCTTGGTTCGGGACCAGTACAGAACAAGGCGTTCCCAGTCATCGTCCAGTAAATGTGTCTCAGGAGAACGTAAGGGAATTTGATGAGTTTCTTTGCCGGTGAAGTGCGTTTTCTTCAGGTAATTCCGATACTGCCACCAAGCATTCTTGAAGATATCAGAGGTATTAGCACAGGTTACCTCATCCTGAGTTTCCAAATCGGTCCTTCTCTATAGAGAAAAATGGGAAAATTTGCTGTATTATAACCATCATGGAGGTAGGATGTATGGGACGAAGCAAAGTAATTGCCATGAATAACATTACTTACACATAACTCCTGGACAAACACCTGCAACTGGCATTTTCCTTCATCTTCAGTATAATATTTCCAAGATGGGAAGATACGCACATACGATTTAACAACATCAAACGCGAAAGATGCTAAACTACGACTAGCTGGTTGTGCTTCCTCCACAGGAATAGGCGTACTAACTGGTGGAGTTGGGGTTCGCCGTGATAGTACTGGCCCTTTGGGCACTGGAGCTGCCTTACTAACCGCTCTTGTTTGGGAGCTCTGTGGTGGAGATGGTGCTGTGTCAACAGGAACTGGGTTACTATCAGCTGGGGTTGGGGTTAGATTGGGTGAAGCTGGTTCTCTGTCCATCGCAGTAGGGGTACAATCTGCGAGAGTTTGGGTTATGTGTGGTAGGGCTGGTTCTTGTGCATGTACAACCGGGGTGCTATCTCCACCAAGAGGTAGCACTGTTTTATTTGAAGACCGTGTTTTTAGTCCGCTAGATACTGGCATCACCCGCTCCAATTCAAATGGCTGATAAACAGGAAACATAGTTGAATGTACAGACATTGTATGAGAGACAGATGCAATAGATAGTGTGGAAAAAAGAGGGCATGAAATAGTTGACATGTATATTGTTTAACTAAAACGGATAGCATGACATAATTTCACATATATGATGTCTATCTAAACTGGATAGCATAGCATAACATAATTCAAAGATATGATGAATAACTAAACAGGATCAGATGACATAATTCACCTACATGTTATCTAAGTAATCAGGATCGCATCATTTAATTCACATATGTGATTTAGATGCTAAACAGAGGGCATTCGATATGATGTCTGAACTAAGAACATGGTGTTGAATATTGTGTATATGATGTCTAAACTATGCAATGCAAGACACCGTATGCATGATATGAGCAGTATAACCGTGCCAAGTTAGAGCATACACCTCAGTGGGGGAATAGGACTGGTCATCTGTCTCTGAATCCATCTCTAAGGAGCTATCGGGACCCAACAAGAGATCTGCTTCGACAGGTAGCACTGTCTGCTCTGAAGGCCTTGTTTTCACTCCAGATTTTTCCATCTCCCACCCAAATGGCTGATTCACAGGAAGAGTAGTTTAATGTACAAACATTATCGACAAATGGAAATGTGATGAAGAAAAGGATGGGCAAGATATCATTCAAATATATGATGCCTGGTTAAACAGGATGGCATTGCACATTTCACATATATTATGGCTGGCTAAAAGACATGATACTGCATAATTCTCATATATGATATAGAAACTAAATAGGTGGCATTACAGAACATGTCTAAACTAAGCAGATGACATATATGATGTCAAAAGTAGGCACTGCAAGGCAACATATGCATGATATGACTAACATCATCATGCCAAGGTAGAGCAAACACCTTGGGGGGGTAAATAGGAGTGGTCAGCGGCGTCTGAATCTGCCTCAGAACAGATATCTTCCTCTGGATTACAATCTGGAGAGGGGTGGGGAGGGTTTGCCATTGAACCCACAATGGAGCGATGTCTGCATGACATTGTATTGCCGCGAAAAACTCTTCTCTTTTTCTCTACATGTTCAGCATGACTGTGTACAATATCTGACATGCATACGAAAAAAATATGGTGAGATTATGTAAGGAGAGCATGCAGAAATTTAGAGTGATGGTAACAACCAGTGGATCAACGTTTTTCCGTTGAACCAAAATAGCCCTAATGGATCAACGTGAATGTATAGTAATAAGTGATGCAACAAGTGTACAACCTCTTTGCCGTAGCCATGTCGACCTCAGCATCATTGGGTTGGTCGCTGAAGCAGTTGAGGCAGAGGTGGCTGTCGGAGGTGTGGAGGAAGATCTGAGGAATCTGCAGACGGCGTCCAGGGCACTGCTCTATTGTGATGGATCGTTCTGTCGTTGGAGCAGCTCCGGTGAGCCGTAAGACGTCAAGGCTGAAGTAGCACAAGACAGCCATCGTCAATCTGAAGTGGGATTCTAATAGCATCTCCAATAGATGATGTAAAATGGATGTAAAATTAACATCACCAAAAACCACCTGACTACAACAGATGAGGTAAAAACTGTTGACTCAGAACTTAACTGTAGAAACTGAAATTTACTCTGGAATCTGAATGCTACTGTCGAAACTGAACGCAATGGTAGCAGAGAGGCACTTGACATGTAGTTTAGGGAGGGCCTGCAGTTCATCTTCAACCTGCACCCCCCTGAGCCGCCAGCCACCACCGGCCGAACCGCCGGCCCCAGTGCCGCCTCGCCGCCCCGAAACAACTCGCCACCGCCGCCCCGGCCAGCCCTCTAGGCCCCCCGCCCCCACCCTGAACCCTAAGATAGATAGTGGGGTACCTCTCCGGCGAGCCCCCGTCCCCGCTGCAGGTGGTTCTTCCTTAACTCCGGCGAGCCCCCCAACCCCTGAAAATCGACTGACCCAAAAGTCGATTCAGTCGACTGAAGTGTGGCTTAATCGGAGCAGAGCACCAGCACGAGCGAGGGGGAGAGCAGCAGCAACAGCTGGGCGAGCGAGCGAGAGCCAGAGCAGCAGCAGCAGCGCGAGCGAGCGAGAGCCGGAGCAGCAGCAGCAGATCCGGCTGGTATGGACGCCGCCGCCGAAGGGGCCTCGCACTGGGGGAGAGCCGCCGTGGAGATGTCGCCTGCGGCACCGGCTTCAAGGTAGCCGCTCCATGGGGGTGCGGGATGGAGCACCGTCGGCGCCGGGAGGTCGAGTTAAGGAGAAGGTGCGATGCGATGAGTGTACAACCTCTTTGGTGGCACCGAGTAGGCCTCGACTTCGTCCGAGGAGTCGGTGAGGATGCTGCGGTTTCGGTGGAGCAGGTTAAGGCGGCACTGTGGGGATGGAGCAGCCGCGATAGACGAGGTGATCGTCAGAGCAGCTCCTTGGAGGTGGAGGACGGGGCGGCTGAACCGGCGGGACGGCGAGATGGACGACGGATCCTCATCCGGGGAGGTGGACGAGGGACGTCGAGCTGTTGCGATGGATGACGTCATTGGGGAAGAGGCTCCGGCTGGGCAGCGGTGACGTGGCGGACGGAGGAGGGTGGGGTTTCGCGGCTGGAGCGGAGAGGTTATGGCGGCCTAGGATTTCGAATGGCGAAAAGGGGGCGATGGGAGGGGGTGAAGCATGACTTAGGGACGCGCTTGTCCAAAATGTAGGGTGTGTTACAAAAGTACCCCCCACCGATTTGAACTAGCGGCCCTTTCGGCTCAGGGTTAGAAGGGGGATTTCGCGTGTCGGGATTTGGCAGCTAGAGGGAGTTTTCGCGCGCGTTGTAATTTCGGGATAGCAAGGCGCGGGTTGTGAAGGCGCCAGTTTTGGGAGCACGATATCTGAATTTTTGGGATATAACAAGACGCGGGTTGAATTTTAGGGACAAGCCTAACGTGTAGTAATATTGTACTTGTACGTACCAAATCAATTCACACTTCCCTCAACCAAAAAGAAAACAAAAAAAATAAAACTAACACCACACAAAGAGAGAGTCTTGCCCCGTTTTACTATACAAATGCTATTCAAAGCTACTCCCTCCTTCCATCTATATAGGGCCTAATGCGTTTTTCGATGCTAACTTTGACCAAATATTAGAGCAATGATATATGACATGCAACTTACACAAAGCACACTGTTAAATTCGTCAGGGAAAGGTTCTTTCAATGATATAATTTTCACATTGTGCATGTCATGTACTATTAATCTTGTCAATAGTCGAAGGCGGTCTTAAAAATCTCATTACGCCCTATATAGATGGCAGGAGGGAGTATGAGTCCATGTTATGTCCGATTAAATTTTTTCGCTTGCTGTATAATGCATGTAACCTACTCATACCAACATTTTAGTGCATTCCAAATGTCTATACTACCGCTGCAATTCGAACTAAATTTGAATTCGTTTCTCTATTTCAATAAGAATCTACAATCATGATTGTTGCCAACTTCAACCATCATAGTTTCCTTGCTATCCGCCAGATATAAATCGGACGGCCTATAATGCAGGATGGCAGGCACACCATCATCAACAACTCCGTTTTTTTATAAGAGTAGAGATAAAATATATTATATGTAGTATAACATGTTCATAACCACACCATGTGTATCACCGTTATATATATTCACACATGCGTTGGTTTGAAACACTATGATAAATTCTTCAAATATCCGAATTCGCTTTTTATAATGAAGTATATATGATCTCTATTCGTCTTTTACACCCACACAACCCTCTTATCTTTGTAGCTGGCACTAACTTTCTCTTGTGCATGCACACGCCCGCATCCCTCTCACCCTCCCTCAGCATTCTCTAGCTCCATCGCGCAAATTCGTCTTTTCACTTTAGGTCGTTCACCCACGGTGTGTGTAGGCCCCCCAGCTCCTTCTTTATGGCACACCTCGATCGATATGCCTCTTTAGCCAGGTGTGCCTAGCACAAACACAAGCTTCCCCTCTTCTCTTGTCACCGTCCATGCCTCACTCCCACCACTCTTTTCATCGTTCTCGTACTCGCACACTCCTCCCCCCTCGATATAGTATGCCTCTCGTACCACCTCCTACATGCATCCCTCTCTCTCTATCCTTCTCCTCGTGCCTCATTTGCTTCTAACACACACATGCATGTATACCGATCGATCTCCCAACATATACCTAGATCGACTTTAACTACCCCCCCATCGATCGACGTACCTCACAAGTTATGTCTCTCCTTTCTCTAACAAAGGGCGATTGATCTTCCTATGTAGTTACCTCTGCTTACCACAGACACATCGCCCTCCCTCATCATTCGTGCATGCCTCCTCACCCGTCTCTCACACGCACGTGCACAGACAACAAGCAGCCATCTCCTCTCTTATTGATATTGCGGGCGTGCCCTCCGTTTGTCTAGCAAGCCTATCCCACCATTTGTTAGAAGCAACTCCACTGCCAACCCCTCCAACACTCTAGCTCTGTCTCTCTCCCAACCTTATTCCTCTCCTGCACATATGCATGGATGCCGATCGATCTCCCTTAATACATTAATTGAGTTTCTGGACTTTTAATGTGCATAATCTAAATATGAGTTGCATGCACATGCTCCGGTGCACCAAAGTGGGTTGAAAAATCACGTGTGTGTCCTTGGTTGAATTTCTAGGTCCCATGGAAGAAATGAGAATGAAATTCAAACATCTGGGCGTCATGACTCGGCCGAGAACATCGGGAAACTTTGATTTTAAGTTCATGTAAATCCAAAACTCACCTGGAAATCATGAAACTTGGCATGGTGTCATGTCATGGCACTAACATGTTGTGGTAAAAAATTGGGCCGATTTGGAAGCTCGTGGTTCTAAGAGGGAACGTGCCACCTTTGAGTGTGAAACGATATACGCTGCCCCCCCCTTGAGTTTCTTAACAAAGGCAACATAGAACTACATTAGCGCCCTGTTAAATTTTGGAATTATTCCGGGTTCGTTTGTTGTTTTTTATACATTAATTGAGTTTCTGGTCATTTAATGTGCATAAGTCAAATTTGAACTACAAGCACATGCTCTCGTGCACCAAAGTTGGTTGAAAAATCACATTTGTGTCCTCGGGTGAATTTCTAGGTCCCATGCAAGAAATGAGAATAAAATTAAAACATCTGGGCATCGTGGCTCGGCCGAGAACATTGAGAAACTTGGTTTTAAAATTCTTGTAAATCCAAAACACGTCTGAAAATCATGAAACTTGGCATGGATGTCATGTCATGGTACTACCATGTTGTGGTAAAAAATTGGCCGAATAGGAACAGATTTTGGTATAAGCTTCTTGCAAACCGAAGCTTCTCTCAAGAAGGCTCGTGGTTCTGAGAGGGAACGTGCCACCTTTGAGTGCGAAACGATATACGTTGTCCCCCTTGAGTTTATTTACAAAGGCAACATAGAACTACATGAGTGTCCTGTTGAATTTTGGAATTATTCCGGCTTCGCTTGACCTTATTTACACATTAATTGAGTTTTTGGTCATTTAATGTGCATAATTCAAATTTGAACTACAAGCACATGCTCCCGTGCACCAAAGTTGGTTGAAAAATCACATTTGTGTCCTCGGGTGAATTTCTACTCCCTCCTTCCATCTATATAGGTCCTAATGCGTTTTTCGAGGCTAACTTTGACCAAACGTTAGAGCAATAATATATGACATGCAACTTACACAAAGCATACCTTCAAATTTGTATGTCAAAGGAGCTTCCAATAATATAATTTTCATAGTATACATCTGTAGCGACCAGACCTCAAATGGCCTGTGCTGCTGTGCACCAGTGTCATCCCTGGATCAGTAATGCTGACACGCACAGTACAAATGGAGGATTTATAACAGAGTAGCAATCACACACTTATTACATCGAATATCTCCGAAGAGAATAAGTATAATAAACATGGCTTAAGGCCATCTAATAACGATAACAGCGGAAGACTTGGAAGAATAGTGAGTCCATCAACTCCAGCGGCATCACTGAGTATAAGACCACGACCTAAGGCACCTTACTCGTCGTCTGAAAAGTCTGCAACATGAAACGTTGCAGCCCGAAACGGGTCAGCACATAGAATATGCTGGCAAAGCAACACATAGAGAACAATGAACAATGATAAGGCTATACTATATGCATATATGGCTGGTGGAAAGGCTCTATGGTTACATTTTTGCGAAAAGCCAATTTTGTCCTACTGCAAAGGAATAAATTTTATTTAACTATCATGGTGGTTGAAACATTGAGAAGGTACCTCCAACTCAATCCCAATTAAGTAACATCATTAACCCAACAAAATTAATTATAAGTATCACGGTGATGAGATTCAAATGATAATCCAGGTACTAGATACTCAAGTTGTCCATAACCGGGGACACGGCTAATCATGCTCAGTTTGTACACTCTGCAGAGGTTTGTGCACTTTTCCCCACAAGACTCGATCGCCTCCGCTTGATTCTCGCACTACATGATGTTTGAGAAACGGATGACCGAGACACAGTCTTTCAGAAACAGTCACTCTCTACTCTGGATGGACCGGTACACCTACTTTCCCCTACATATGCTAGTCCACCTCTTCAAGAGATCCTGTAACCTACTCAGCTATGCTAGAGCCCATAATAGCTTGCGGCTGCACACGAAAGTTTCTAGCATGAATAATCTTATGATCCCTTTGAGCCTGGGTGGCGGACCTTATACATACAGACAACACTGGGTTCTCCAGGTGCCTCAATCCACCCAGATGTGAGTTTTAGTTGCCACCTTAAGTTGAACCATTATTAAACACTCACATCTGTCATGAATATCTCTCAAACCCAATCCACGTCTACGAGCATAGCATGGCAATAATAAAAGCAACGTAGAAGTAACTCCCAAGGGTTTGATAAGAAAATAGGTAATAGGTACTACCTCAACTACTTCCCAAATACCCACAAGTTTAATTAGATCCTAATCATGCAATGTGTTTGAGGAAATAGATCTAATGCAATAAAACTGGGTATGAACGGGGTATGATCAAAGTGTTACTTGCCTTGCTGATGATCCGCAAAACCTAGCGAGTCAAAGTAACAAGCGGCACACTCCGGGTACTCTATCGCAAACAAACAAGCATACAATCAGTACTCATCTAATGCACAGGTAAAACTCGAAAGAAAGATCCAACCAGAAAGTTCAACTTAAGAACTCCAGTTTGCAAAAAGAATCAACTCGAAAGAAGCAACGAAAGTCAAACGGCGAAAGAAAGAAACTCCGTTTGCTAATATGGATCTAGGTCAAATTTTACTGTTGCAAAAACTTGTTTGAGTAGGTTAAACGGAAAGAGAATTTCGAGACGAAACTCTAGGCGCTTGAATCACCTGATTCCGATAAACGAGCGAGAAGTTAAATAGATTCGAAATTTCGATCGGAAATCGAATCTGAGAAAATAACGAGAAAAATCCGACGAAAAGAAAAACGGACGAACGGTTAAATAACGAACGTTCGTTAACAGAGAAAAACCGATGAACGCGTTCGTTAAAACGAACGGTTCGGTGAACGCTCGTGAAATAAGAAAACCAAAAAAAACCGATCTAGGGTTTTTTTTAAAACAAAAGTTTTTTTTTCAAAAACCGGTCAACACGAACGGGCAGTACCTCGTCGGGCTTCTCCGGC